>NW_028270175.1:27057040-27357040 GCF_037043375.1 Chiloscyllium plagiosum | reverse complement strand
ATTCATCAAAGCCTCCGCCTAATCTCAATGCCCTGCACCCCAGTGCTACCCAGCTACATTACAGCCCATTTTGAGAGCCAGCTACATCTCAACAAAAAGAAATCTTGGGTCACATTGTTCTCAAGTCCTGCTTTGGGAAAATGCTGTTTTCTGTCAGACAGGCATTGGAAAAGAATGGAAAGCTTAACGGAACTGAAGGCCTCTAATCCTGTCGCTTAATCTCGTTCTGGATTAGTGGTGCTGGAAGAGCACAGCAGTTCAGGCAGCATCCAAGTAGCAGTAAAATCAACGTTTTGGGCAAAAGCCCTTCATCAGGAATAAAGGCAGAGAGCCTGAAGGGTGGAGAGATAAGTGAGAGGAGGGTTGGGGTGGGGAGAAAGTAGCATAGAGTACAATAGGTGAGTGGGGAAGGAGATGAAGGTGATAGGTCGGGGGGGAGGGGGGAGTGGATAGGTGGAAAAGAAGATAGGCAGGTAGGACAGGTCATGGGGACAGTGCTGAGCTGGAAGTTTGGAACTGGGGTGAGGTGGGGGAAGGGGAAATGAGGAAACTGTTGAAGTCCACACTGATGCCCTGGGTTTGAAGTGTTCCGAGGCGGAAGATGAGGCGTTCTTCCTCCAGGCGCCTGGTGGTGAGGGAGCGGCAGTGAAGGAGGCCCAGGACCTCTATGTGGCAGAGTGGGAGGGGGAGTTGAAATGTTGGGCCACAGGGCAGTGTGGTTGATTGGTGCAGGTGTCCAGAGATGTTCCCTAAAGCGCTCTGCTAGGAGGTGTCCAGTCTCCCCAATGTAGAGGAGACCGCATCGGGAGCAATGAATACAAACTGCTGTACTTTTCCAGCACCACTAATCCAGAATCTGGTTTCCAGCATCTGCAGTCATTGTTTTTACCTAGCTAAATCTCGTTCAGCCTGGCGATTTCCCACATTGTGAATGTGATGCCCATTCCTTCCCCTGTTATATCCCTAAGCTCAGACTAACCTCCAATGTTGACACTCACCAGCTGGTACCTTCAGGGGAGGGGGTGGAAATACGGGATAGGAAACGAATTGGGGTTAATCATGTCAAAAAAAACAAGGAACCCATGTTTATTCCATTGGGCAGAATGCAGGTGGTGAGGTGACTGGCAAGGAGAGAGGGATGTTACCAGGGAGGGCACCATCCACATATTGCATCCATCATCTCTGTGCAGTGAAACTTGTAGCAAGGAATGCAAGGACTGTGGACTGACAGTCAAACAGCAGAGTGCAATTTGCCCCGGCACTTAAACCTGCTCGCTGTCCCGTGTTCGGTATCTGGCCCACTTGCTAACTCCCATGTATGCATGGAAGTAATTGTCATTTAAAAAGACCCAATATTACCTCAGTTTTACTAGAGAGCTTTTACTACTGCATTGAATGCTGGGATAGTTCTGCCTCCAATGCCATGGGGGTTTTGATTTGTTTTCCAGGGAAAAGGGAGAAAAGGCATGAATGAACATGGCAGGTGATTTGTCATCACTCAGGTGCATCAATACTTTTCCTGTCTGGGGGACTGTCTATCACAGTCTCTGATGATGGTAGAGGTTGAGCGTTTTTACTCTGTGAGAAATTACTTGCTCAGTAAATGGAGCTTGATTTCCCTCTGTAGCCAGTGGCTCAGTCTTTGCCACATTTATATTTTGAGTTTGATGTGGGAAGACAGTGAGCAAAGATTCAGCACCTGGGGTATATCCAAAGCTGCAACTCTAGGTGCCTCACAAGAGTGTAATCATTGAGGCGCACTATGGCCCATATTATTGAGGAAAGTGTGGATGGACGCGACTTGGTGACCAATGCCATGCTGTGCATGCTCTGGGAAAATTTCATGGGGACAGTGAGAGGATAGTTTTTATCTAATGCTGCGATGTGCGTGCTCTGGGAATGCCTGATAGGGACTGTGTAGAGGCAGCTTTTCTCTATATCTGACCCTCGCTGGTCATGACATGACCTGCACTACTCCTTTGGAAGCAATAAGGTACATTTTCCTCACTTGATTCAAAATCACACTTTTAGAAATGCAGGCAGGCGAATCATCCTGAGTTTGCATAACTCCTGACACAAGTGGTTTGAACAAGATGTTTTCCTGACTCTCCAAAGCCTGTAACTCTTTACCAGACCTTTCAAACAGGTTCTGACACCTGACTCTGTGTTTTCCTTTGACCATGACAATGACTTACTGATTCATCTTGGGCCTGCCATACAGAGCAGTCCTCATGTTATTAACCAGTGTCAGTCCGCAGTGCCTGCTGTACAGTACAGCCCTCGTGTTATTAACCAGTGTCAGTCCGCAGTGTCTGCTGTACAGTCCAGCCCTCGTGTTATTAACCAGTGTCAGTCCGCAGTGCCTGCTGGACAGTACAGCTCCTGTGTTATTAACCAGTGTCAGTCCGCAGTGTCTGCTGTACAGTCCAGCCCTCGTGTTATTAACCAGTGTCAGTCCGCAGTGCCTGCTGTACAGTACAGCCCTCGTGTTATTAACCAGTGTCAGTCCGCAGTGCCTGCTGTACAGTACAGCCCTCGTGTTATTAACCAGTGTCAGTCCGCAGTGCCTGCTGTACAGTACAGCCCCTTTGTTATTAACCAGTGTCAGTCCGCAGTGCCTGCTGCACAGTACAGCCCTCGTGTTATTAACCAGTGTCAGTCCGCAGTGTCTGCTGTACAGTCCAGCCCTCATGTTATTAACCAGTGTCAGTCCGCAGTGCCTGCTGTACAGTACAGCCCTCGTGTTATTAACCAGTGTCAGTCCGCAGTGCCTGCTGGACAGTACAGCCTCTTTGTTATTAACCAGTGTCAGTCCGCAGTGCCTGCTGCACAGTACAGCCCTCGTGTTATTAACCAGTGTCAGTCCGCAGTGCCTGCTGGACAGTACAGCCCTCATGTTATTAACCAGTGTCAGTCCGCAGTGCCTGCTGTACAGTACAGCCCTCGTGTTATTAACCAGTGTCAGTCCGCAGTGCCTGCTGCACAGTACAGCCCTCGTGTTATTAACCAGTGTCAGTCCGCAGTGCCTGCTGTACAGTACAGCTCCTGTGTTATTAACCAGTGTCAGTCCGCAGTGCCTGCTGCACAGTACAGCCCTTGTGTTATTAACCAGTGTCAGTCCGCAGTGCCTGCTGCACAGTACAGCCCCTTTGTTATTAACCAGTGTCAGTCCGCAGTGCCTGCTGCACAGTACAGCCCTCGTGTTATTAACCAGTGTCAGTCCGCAGTGCCTGCTGGACAGTACAGCCCTCATGTTATCAACCAGTGTCAGTCCGCAGTGCCTGCTGGACAGTACAGCCCTCGTGTTATTAACCAGTGTCAGTCCGCAGTGCCTGCTGCACAGTACAGCCCTCGTGTTATTAACCAGTGTCAGTCCGCAGTGCCTGCTGGACAGTACAGCCCTCATGTTATCAACCAGTGTCAGTCCGCAGTGCCTGCTGGACAGTACAGCCCTCATGTTATCAACCAGTGTCAGTCCGCAGTGCCTGCTGGACAGTACAGCCCTCGTGTTATTAACCAGTGTCAGTCCGCAGTGCCTGCTGGACAGTACAGCCCTCGTGTTATTAACCAGTATCAGTCCGCAATGCCTGCTGTACAGTCCAGTCCCTGTGTTATTAGCCAGTCTCAGTCCACAGTGCCTGCTGTACAGTACAGACACCTTAATACATTCAGTGTTGATTTCATGCTGCTTACAGCTGTGTCTGTTGGAGGGAAACCTCTCAGCTGATAGCCACACTGTCCCTTCTTATTTTGAACCAGTCTGCCAGTCTAGTTGTCACTGTCTCTCTCTGTCTTTCTCTCTCCCTGGAGCTTGCTTTTTCTAAACACCCGTTATGGGGCCTTTAATTTGTTTCCTCACCAGCTCCTGCTCTTTTCAAGTTGCTGCGCCCCCAAACCCCAACCTTGCTGGACTCCCGTTCCATGGAATCTCAGTACACCTTAGAACGGGTTTAAAGCAAAGCAACTGAAAAATAAAAAGTCACTTGCTGTCGGTAGGTGCATTCTGCTCATCACCAACGTGCTTCCCAATTTCCGTCCTTCACTGGACTTTTGTCTCCTGTACAATGAGCCTCATTAAGTCCTGCCCTGCGTATTCCTTTGTTTCTGTTTTTGAAAATAGTTTCTCTCTGCGGCTAACTCTTCAAATATGCCTGTCTCAGTCTCTGTGTAAATATTTCCATTTCTGTCTGTCTCTTCTAAATAAATGCGTCTCCATCTCTGTTCTCCTCATGCTCTGTCAGAGACAGAAAGGAGTGAAAAATGCTCCTTTTTTGTTGGCTCTCCCTCCAGAATTTTGGGGCAGAAGATGAAATGTAAGATGTACCTGTCTTCCCATATCAATCCTTACTCCCTGATGGTTTTCCCTCGATATCTATGTGCTGCTCTTTTTCTGCATCATTTCCCTACCGTTACTACTTTCTCTGCCTTTTGCTTGCTCTCTCCCTCTGTCTGTTTCTCCTCCTGTCCTCACTGTGTCTCTATGTCTCTGTTCTTGCACTGTGACCATTTAGAAGGGACATTTACATTCAAGGCATTTTCAGCTACCCTTTCCCATGCGCGAAGCACTCAAGTCAAGAGGATCAGGAATGTAATCCATTGTAATTTTCAGAGGTGACTGATTGTGCTCTATCTGTGAGGGGTGGCACAATGGTTGGCACTGCTCCCTCATAGTACTTGGGTCCCTGGTTCAATTCCAGCCTTGGGCTGTGTGGAGTTTGCGCATTCTCCCCGTGTCTGGGTGGGTTCCCTCCCACAGCACAAAGATGTGCAGGTTTGGTGAATTGGCCAAGCTAAATTGCCCATTGTGTCCAAGGATGTGCAGACTAAATAGTGTAGCGATGGGAAATGCAGGGTCACAGGGATGGGGTGAGATGCTCTTTAGAGGGCCAGGGTGGACGTGATGGGCTGAATGGCCTGCTTTCACACTGTCGGGATCCTCTGAAGGGCTTATTTAAATTCTTAGCCAAGGATTTAATGTCAGAGTGGGATGACAGGATGGAGATAAGAAAGCAGCTTTAGATTTCATTTGAACCTTTGATCTTGGCAGGAATCAGCCAGGAGCAGGCCTCCCAACACCTGACAGTTCTGAAGAAGGAGCTGACTGACCTGCAGTCCCAGCGAGCGCTCAGCGGGAGTGAATCCTTCAGCAACTCCTCACCCAGTAACGATTCAGCGAAACTGGTAATGTTAGTAGTTTTCACCCTGCTGGGTGGCTGCCATCAAACTCGCTGATGTCCCAGCCTGTTCATTCAAAAGATCTCATTAACTTTGCATCATAAATAAGTGCACTCATTTACTTAAGTAATTGATTTTTCTTCACAGAGATGCTTAGTCATAGCAAAGTGAGCTGCAAAGTAGCAGCAGGGAACTTAAGTCAGCAGCAAGAGAATGCCAGCACTGGGGGAAAAAACCCTTTGTAAAGTAAGTGCTTTGAATGCTTCCTCCTGAGGTCCCCAGCATCACAATTGCCACCCTTCAAGTCAATTTGATTCACTCTATGCGATATCAAGAAATGGCTGAAGAAATTAGGCCTGTTAATAGACAAGTTGTGTCAGTACAGCTATAACACCGGCATCTGCCCAACATGGCAGAAAGCTGCTCAGGTTTGTCCTATCTGCCCACAAGTAGCAGGACAAATCCAACCTGACTAATTACCAACATATCAGTCTACTCTCAATCTTCACTATAGTGATGAAGCATGCTATCAAACAGCAAGTCTTCAACACTAACACTGACAATCACTTTGTGTTCAGCAAGGACCACACACACAGCTCCTGATCTTGTTCCAACGTGGACAAAAAAGCTGGACTCCAGAGGGGAAGTGAGAGTAACTACCCCTAACATCAAGGCAGCATTTGACCCAAAGAGCCCTAGCAAAGCTAGAGTCGTTGGGAATCGGGGAAAACTCTCCACTGGTTGGATCTAGGAAGATAGTTGTGGCTGTTGAAGTTCAGGCATCTTAGCTCCAGGGCATCAGTGCTGGAGTTTCTCAAGGTAGATGTTTTCTAACCAACGGGTTCAGAGATCTTATTAAACACCTTTGGAGCAGGTGGCGCTTGAAACTGGGCCTCCTGGCTCAGAGACAGGGTAGTGTCCAAGATGCAATCAACTTTAGCTGCTTCATCAATTACCTTTTCTCCATCATAAATTCAGAGGTGAGGATATTCACTAGTGATTTCACAATGTTCAGCACCTTTTACCACCCCTGAAATATCAGAAAGATCTGGACAACATCCAGGCTTGGTCTAATAAGTGGTAAGTATTATTTAGGCCACACAGTGCCAAGCAATGACCATCACCAACAAAAGAGATTCCAAGCATCATGCCTTGACATTCAATGGCACTAGCATTACTGAATAGCCCACTACCGTTATGTGTCTTACAGGGGGAGTGCACTGGTAATCAGGTCTAACTACTCCATGAGCCATCCCAACAGAATAAATGTGTCATCGAAACACCAAAATAGTCAATTTGTGTTACGTGCACAAGAACAGGAACCAGCCTTAGCTTGATTTCAAGAAGCTTGCTATTGACTGGGTTTTCCTCAGAATAATTACATCATCACCAGAAATAAAGTGTGCTGATACACACTTAAATAAATCAAACCAAACTCTGAGTTCAGCGAAGATTTTAGAGAATAGCTAGTTGGTGTATTCACTTCGGGACTGAAACTGTACGGTCTTGTGGTAGGAGATATAGATGACTCAGAGATTAGAAAAAGATCTCAGTGGCAAAATGGCCCATTTCCAGTGATGTTTCACCAGGCAGTGGCTAAAATAATGCATACCTGCTATATCACATTGGCAACATGCATGAGATGTCCATGCATTTTGATATGCCCAGCTTCTGAACTGTGCAGCAGAAAGATTCAAAATAGTTCGAGTGAAAACCACAGGACATGACATGATTCACCATGGGCGCTCGTCTGCATGGCTGACAGAACAAAATTAAAGCTTGTGGTAATTTTCTAATCTAAAACTGTGCTGAACATGCCTGATGGAAGAGGTAGTAGGAGAGCATTACTGGGGTGGGAGGGCTCTTTGACGTTGGCATCCTTTCTGCAGCAGCGAGAGGTATAAATGGTCCATGGACGGACGGTTGGCTTCCATGAATGTCTGTGCTGTGTACACAACCTTCTGTAGTTTCTTCCAGTCCTGGGCAGAAGAGTTGCTGCATCAGGCCATGGTGCACCCAGACAGCATGCGTTCTGTGCTGCATCTGTAAACATTGGCGAGGGTTGTTATGGACATGCCGACTTCCCTAAGCTGCCTGAGGAAGAAGAGGCATTGTTGTGCCTTGACTGTCGCATTTATATGCCAAGTCCAGGACAGGTTGTCAGTTATCGTCACTCCCAGGAACTTGATGCTTTCAACCCTCTCAATCTCCACTCCACTGATGTAGATGGGGGCGTGTTCGACTCCTTTCTTCCAGAAGCCAACGGTCAGTTATTTTGTTTTGCTGAAATTGAGAGAGCAGTTGTTATCACAGTACTATGACACCAAGCCCTCTATCTCCTCTGTGTATCCTGATTCATTGTTATTTGATATCCATCCTACCACAGTGGTGTTACCAACAAACTTGTAGATGGCATTCATTTGGAATTTGGTTACACAGTTGTGGGTGTACAGGGAGAGTGCAACATTGGTGGGCTCTAGTGTTGCGTGTTGTTGTGGAGGAGGTGCAGTTGTCTATCGTCACTGTTTGCGGCCTATGGGTTAGGAAGCTGAGGATTCAGTTGCAGAGGGTGGAGCTGAGACCTTGGTCTCAGAGTTCAGCAATCAGTCTGGAGGGGATTATGATGTTGAAGGCAAAGCTATAGTCGAGCAGGAGTCTGACATAGGTGTCCTTGTTATCCAGATGTTCCAGTGATGGGTGGAGGGTTAGGGAAATGGCGTCCAGTGTGGACCTATTACATTGGTAGGCAAATTGCAGGGGAGCAAGGCAGGCTGGGCAGCTCGCGTTGACATGGGCCATGATCAGCCTTTAGAAGCACACATAGCTTCCTTGCCTCTATACTTTCAGATAAAGTCTTAATGGTTGCATGATACAACTTGATGTTGGCTTTATGCAGTTATCATGACTTAGCAGAGTAGCTTTGCTCTCCAGTGTGCTATCTGTCATCACAGATGAAGGAGTGTTACTTATAGATGTGTGGTTGTTGTCTGATATCGTATACAGTACTGTTAGTACCTATCCTGTGCAGTTGATGATATATGGTTTGGATATGTTGTCTATTTTTTTCACAGGACACAACCATTGCTCATTACAATGTCATATGATCTAGACTGTACGTAACAATATAGTATCTTTTAACAAGTCCATGTATTTGTATGAAAATCCCAAACTCATGTTTTGCCCTGTTTCAAGTTGGGATAACTACTTGAGTTCTGGTTGGTCCTTGTACCAGTTCCCCCCGCCCCCATCTTGTACACATGTGACTGGCTGATAAAGGTATGGAAAGGAAGAATTGTATGGATTAGTCTCCCAAGTGTGAGAGCTGCCAGTGAGGGCAAACTGTTGGAGTGGAGTTGGACATGGATTGAGCAAAGCTATCTTAGCAAGTCGTGCTACATTTGACAATCAGGGATCTTTTGGCCCAGCTTTGCAGTGTGTTCTGGGTGACACTATCTGTGGATAGTGAGAAGAGAACACTTCATTTCCTACATATGTCTCTGAAGCACCGAGTTCCGCAAACCATTGTCAAACACAATTTGTTGAGGTACACAGAACATACTGATGTGTCAACAGCTATTGCATGAGTGCTATATTTGATTTGTCGTGGAGTAGGGAATTTAGTGAAATGGTCACCTGAGCGTATTGGTGTGCATGTAAAGGGAATATATCAGCGGTGCTGCTTGCTCTTGACCATGACTCAGAAGCAAACATGTTTATAGTCTTGTGATCATGGGCTCACATCTTCCACAGCAGATGGTTAAACTTGAAATCAGTAAGATCTGGAATTGAAAAGCTAATCTAATTGTAACAACTGTTGGTTGTTGTAAGTACCTATCTAAGTTCATTAATGCCCGTTAGGGAAGGACATCTGCCATCTTTACCTGGTTTGGTCGAAATGTGGCTCCAAACCCATAACAATTTGGTTAACTCTTAATTGCCCTCTGAAGTGGCCTGGAAAGCCAATCAGTTCATGGGCACCATTCAAGGAATAGGTAACAAATACTGTTCTTACCAACAACACCCACATCCCACTGAAGGAAAAAAAAAGCTTGACCACATTTATTTGTCTGACTGCGGTCTGCAAGCAATAATATCATGGCTACCTCTTGAACTTCATAGATTCCCTACAGTGTGGAAACAGGCCATTCGGCCCAACAGGTCCACACTGACCCTCCAAAGAGTAACCCTCCCAGACTCATTCCCCCTACCATATTACTCTACTTTTATTCCTGACTAATGCATCTAACCTACACATCCCTGAACACTATGGGCAATTTAGCCTGGCCAATTCACCTAACCTGCATATCTTTGGATTGTGGGAGAAAACCGGAGCACCAGGAAGAAACCCACATAGACACGGAGAGAATGTACAAACTCCACACAGCCAGTCACCCAAGCCTGGCATTGAACCCAGGCTCCTGGCACTGAGGCAGCAGTGCTAACCACTGAGCCACCGTACTGCCCTTCATTAACATACTGTGCTCCATGGATGTAACTTTGACCTTGTTCCTTGATTGGCTTTCCTTCAAATGCTGCTTTGGAGCATTGTATTGTCCTGGGGAATGTAGAGGGCAACTGAATGACCTCCATATTTTAGCCCAAGACCCTCTTATACAATATAGCTTGCATATGTCAGGAAAGGCTGGAAACTGGCTGGCTAGATTAGACAAGTCACGCTTTGTTCAAGATTTCGATATTCCATTGAATGTGTTGATAGCTGCTGTCATTGTTCCAGAGTCCTTGCTGCAATTGCTTTACGTTTGTGCCATTCTTCGTGAGAAGTGTCAATGGTGTGCTGTGTGAGTTTGTCCAGGAGTGGCTTTCTGAAGGACTGATGAGTGTGGAGCCAATGCCAGAAGCCTTTCAGCCATATTAGCTTCAGTGAAATCACATTTCTCACCCTTACGTTGACACCTGCCTTTGAAATGGTCTGTCTTTTCACCTGGATATTGGATAATGACATGAACTCAAGCCTGTGTATCTTGAAACTGACTTGAGCTTTAACATAATCTGCTGATATCTGATTAAAAAAACCTCTCTTAGGATCTTTGCATGTGATCAGAAATACCAGGGAATTTACTTTCTTCTTAACCCCTCAGTGCCCAGGAAGAAATGTAACTGACTGGTGTTCTCTGTCAGCTATCTGCTGTTCCTGAAACTCAACATTTTTTCTTTAATCAACTGAACTGCTGAAGAAAAGCCAATGGACTGTCGATCCATGATGAGATATCTACTTTCCATTTTTCCTTGTGTATCATCATGCTCTTTAAAAAGTGAAAGCTAAAAGCTATCCTGCAGCGAGTATTTTTTGGCTTTTTCTCTTTTGTGTTATTGCAGCTGTAAGAATTTAGACATTATAGGTGTGTGCCTATAGCTGGCATTCACACCAAGAAAAAACCAGTGATGATGTGATGTTTCCCTTTTTTTAATTTTCACACCCAGTAGAAAATGTCTGAATTAACTGTCGTCTGGATACAGGTAAGGCCTTTTCAGTGTAGCAAACGTTTTTCCTGTTGTTCTAAACTGCTTTTATTTTTGTTGTTGAATCATTTTTTTTAAATTAGAGCTGTCCTTCCAGCATCCTTTAGCTGCCATTTTATTAAAAAAGTTGGAAATATCCTGGGCTTCTTGAAAACAACCTTGTGTTTCAGAGAGAGAGAGAATGATACAGTGCTCACTAAGCGTCAGTACCTGCTTTGTACCCGTTACTTGTTCGGTCTTGGTTGTAGTTGTAACCTCAGTTCTGAACTTGGCAGATTGATAGATAAATGTTAGGAAGAAGACTTCTCAGAAGTACCATACTGGCATCACTTTTTCAGTCTGCAGTGTCCAGTTACTGTCACCATTATCTTTCAGTGCCCACTTACTGCCATGACGTGTTTTGTGTTTATGTTAGCCTGTGTAACGTAAAGCACAGAGACTTGGGAGTTTTTGTTGAGACAAATGTCTTGAAGTTTATTTCCAACACTGCCTGTTTACTGATTATAATATCACAGACTAACATACAGTCTGTTTCTGTGTTTACTGATATCACAGTGCTTTATATACAAACAGATGACTGATTACACTGACTCCAGGACACAGAAAGAGTAGCTGAAGGTGAGGGGGTTTATCTTCATACCAGAAGGTTACATGTCATGATGACATGTGATTGTTTTAAAGGGAGCGGCCTATCTGGTCTGGAATCTATACAACAATACAACAGTCATGTCATCAGATAGAGGGATGCTATTATCAGATTTGTTTAAAAAAAACAGAATATCCAATACATTGGATGAAGAGGAAGATGATTTGTTGTGGAGGGATGATTCTGAAACTGAAATCTGATCCAGAGTGGATCTCTACAATGATTCCAAAGTAACTCAGGATAAATTCATTAAACCTTCATCATCAGGTGCTGAAGGCAATAAATTGATTAGAATTAAAATGTTTTGTTAATGGCTAAAGGTATTTTTGAAGAATTGAATTTATGCAGAAACAAATGCCAAATTGATTGAAGTTACTGATGCAGTTTAATTCCTATTTCAAAATGGTGACCACTTACACCTGTGGCTCACACTTTATTCTTTGCATCCCTCATTTCTGGAAGTATTTTTCATAGGTCCTTATTTACAACCACAATCTACATTGCACAGAGTGCTTCCAGTAAAATGTTCAACTCAACACACAGTGCTCCCTCAACCAAAATTCAACTTGCTAGTATTCCCTGTGTAAAGTGGGTGCCAAATATTCTACAGGTACTTTGATCATCTTCCAAGAGCCATGATATAAATAATTATATTTTTTATCAATAGAACTCAGAACTTCCTCTCACTATCTCTTACCCCAGTACCTTTTAACATTTCTCATTGCAGCCTTGTTGTATCTTACTGCTGCTGGATTCTTTCAGTCACTGACATTTTGGGGGCCTGGGTTTTGCTCTGTTGTGATCACAAGGAGGCAGAATTTACAAAGTGATGCCTGAGATGCTGTTAGGAAATTGAGAGCTTCTGTGTTTATATATTGCATATTTCTGTGATATAATAATATGCAGAACTTTACAGAGGTTTATATTACAATTTCATATGTTACATTCACAAAAAGATATTACATTGCGCATAATGAAAAGCCCAGAAAAATATTGGCTTTAAGTCTGGTATATCAGATCTGGTGAAACGCATCTGTATCGAATGCTAAGTGGGATTAAAAGATGAAGAGGATTACACAAAGTGACACAGTTAATAAATTTACAGTGACTTAGTTTCACACTAATAGAGTTAATTCCTAGTTAATTAACTACGTACTTAATACTCTGCTGATAACATGAGCAAGGAGTATTGTTGCCTGTAATGTCAATTATTCTATTGTGGAGGATTTTATGTTTCTGTTTTCATGCCCTCATGCTCCTTGGAGAACAGGGTGGTTAGGCTTATCTGAGGGGAAGACCCTCTTGGCAATACAAAAGGCAATACAAAAGGTCTACCTGCCAGGCACAAATACCTCTCTGGACACTCACTCAGAGTACAGAAACAGACCTCTCGACTACACTCACTGAGGCTGTCTGAAGCAAAACTCAAACTGCGGATCATTAATGCGGATACTGGAATTCCAAAATCAAAAATAGGGAAGTCCACAAACCTTGAGCAGGTCTGGCAGCAAGGCTCAGACAGATGCAGAGTTACTGCTTCAGGTCAAGGTAAATTCTGTTTTCCTCTCTCCATAGATGCTGCCAGGCCTGCTGAGCATTTCAGCATCTTCTATTCTCCTTTTCAAACTCTGCATCTTCTGCCTCAGCAGGAATGTTGCCACTAAGCCAAAGGCTGGTGCAGAGGTGCCCATGGGTAAACATACCATAGAATTCTACAGACCAGAATGGTCAAGGTTTGATGCCCTGTCAGTGCTGACTGAGCTGACCCAGGCCAGGAGCATTAGGACCTGGTGATTGTGGAGAAAATTTGTGCAATGTACAATGAGGCTTATTCCCCAGGCTTCCTATTGACTGCTGTCCAATAGCCCTGCTACAAAGAGTGATGACATGATCAGGTCTGGCTATAATTCCCCACAAGACAAAGTGGAAAGGAAAACTTGCATAGTCTCTCAGTTAGTTATCTCTCAGATTCCTGTCACAGCTCATTTACTCTGGCTGGTCTCTCGAGGGTCAGTATCTGAAATATTCTGCCTGGAAAGCTGGTTGAAGTTGATTCCAGACATTATGTTACAGTGGAGTTGGACAGCTACTTGAGTGAGGACCCTCCACAGCTACGGACAAAAGGTGGGAATGTAGTGCGAAGCAAAGAGCAGGATGGGACGAGTAGCCTCCTTCTGTTCTGTAAATCTCTGTTCATTCTGTTCTTTGAGATCAATGGAGTTATTGGATCATCAAATAGCACCATGGCTTCTTTAATAGTCGAGAGTGTGGTGCTGAAAAGCACAACAGGTCAGGCAGCATCTGAGGAACAGGAGAATTGACGTTTCGGGCATAACCCGTTCCTAGTAAAGGGGTTGTGCATGAAACGTTGATTCTCCTGCTCCTCAGATGCTGCCCGACCTGCTGTGCTTTTCCAGCACCATACTCTCGACCCTGATCTCCAGCATCTGTGGTCCTCACTTTCTCCAGGCTTCTTTAATACCAGAATTACTGGTGCAAGTTACCAGTGTCACAGTTTAATGTTTCATCTGATAGACAATGTAAGATCTTAGGAATAGGAGCAGAAGTTGGCCATCTGGCCCTTCGAGCCTGCTCCACCATTCAATAAGATCATGGCTGATCCTTTCATTGACTCAGCTCCACTTACCCACCCGCTCACCAGAACCCTTAATTCCTTTACTGTTCAAAGATCTTTGTCTTAAAAACATTCAATAAGGTAGTCTTCACTGAGCAGGGGATTCGACAGATTCACAACTCCTTCGGTGAAGAACTTTCTCCAACTCAGTCTGAAATCTCCCCCTTTTTTTGAGGCTATGCGCTGCTAATTCTAGTTTCACCCGCCAGTGGAAACAATCTCCCTGCTTCGGTCTTATCTATTCCCAAATAATTTTATATCTTAAGATCCCCCCTCGTTCTTCTAAGTTCCAATGAGTATAGCCCCAGTCTACTCAATCTCTCCTCATAAGCCAACCCTCTCAACTCCAGAATTAACCTAGTGAAAGTCCTCAGCACCCCCTCCAGTGCCAGTACACCCTTTCTCAAGTAAGGAGACCAAAACAGTACACAGTACTCTAGGTGTGGCCTCACCAGTACCCTATACAGCTGCAGTATAACCTCTCTTTTTTTAAACTCCATCCCTTTGGCAATGAAGGACAAAATTCCATTTGACTTCTTAATTACCTGCTGCACCTGCAAACTACCTTTTTGTAATTCATTCACAAGAACACTCAGGTCCCACTGCACAGCAGCGTGCTGTAGTTTTTCACCAGTTAAGTAATAGCTGTTATTCCCACCAACAGTGCAGCATTCTCTCAGAGCTGCAGTAGGGTGGGTGTTAACCTGGGCACATGACTGCCCTCTGTAGTGGGACTTAAACTCACAATTGGGGAGAAAACAGGGATAACTGGCACTCTCAGTCCAAATTCACACAAGTTAAACGGTTTGGGGGATGAGGACAAAATGCCTGGACCACAGGCTTTCTTATCCCATGGTGAGCTGCTTGCCTGCACTGTAGCTGCAACCACTGAATCAATACTGATTCAACAAAGTGCTCCTCAATAGCAGGACATGTCAGTTCACAAATCTGATATGAGCTGTTTGTCAAAACAGTGCAATTTTAGACCTCGCATTTATTTACATTTACTAGTTTGTTAAATTACTTGCTCTATGGCACTTCCTGCTGTAGAATTCTCTAACAATTCATTCTGCGGAATTATGCAACGGCTCTTTTGTTGAATTCTCCCAGAACAGAGATTAAAATGGTCTGATTTTCAACTAGATCTGCCCTGTTAATGCTCCCTCCCTGTTCTGCATACAGTGACTCATTGCTGGTCTATGCCCAGTCATCCCGTGGTACCTCCTCATGGTCTGAGCTGCTACAGTGAGTGTATAGACAATTAAAGCACAGAAAGCATTCCACCCCAGGGGTGATGGTGGCCTAGAGCTAGTGTCACTGCTTCAGGAAATCTGAACAGCCCTGGAGGTATAGGTTCAAATCCCATCATGGATGCTGGTGGGAATGCATTCACGTAATAGGAATCTGGGATTGACAGCTAATTTTAATAATGAATCTGATATTGATTGTCTTACCCATCAAGTTTATTAATGCCCTTTAGGAAAGAAAATTTGTCCATCCCTACTTGGTTCAGCCTACAATAATGTAACTGACTGGTAACTGCACTCAGTAATGTCCTAGTCAGTCACTCAGTGCAAGAGTATTTCAGAATGGGTAACAAGTGCTGTTGTTTTCACTAACTTTCAGCTCAATGCTGTCTGATGTTCACAGGCAAACATTGGAGGGCCCAGGGACCTTCCTCACCCAGGATTTCTCACGGTAGATGGAGACCTCACAATCACAGATCCAATCAGGTGATGAACCAGACACCTGATGTTAAACCTGAGACCTGGCACTTCTTGCTCTGGGTGCTTCAGTCACACTCTGCTTTTTGTGCTGAACATCTGTTGAAATCCTTGGCAGGTCGCAAACCTGACGCAAACTTCAGAGTCTAAGACAACGTTTGGCAGTATGACTGAAACTGGTAACTGGTCAGATTGCAGAAGTTGCATCTGAGGTGAGTTTATGAAATAAAAACAGAAAGTGCTGGAGAAGCTCAGCAGGTCTGTCAGCATCTGTGGAGAAAGAGAGCGAGAAACCAAATTTAGTGTTTCGAGTCTAATATGATTCTTCTTCAGTTCCAAAGAAAAGTTATTGGACTCAAAGCAGTAATTGTTTTTCTGTCTCTCTCTCTCAACACATGCTACCAGACCTCATAGAATCCCAACAGTGTGGAAACAGGTCATTTGGCCCAACTGGTCTATACTGACTCTCTGAAGAGCATCCCACCCAGACCCATCACCCTACATTATATTTGCCAATGGCTAACCCACCTAGCCAGCACATCCCTGAACACTATGAGCAGCTTAACATGGCCAATCCACCTAACCTGCGGCTTTTGGAGTTCTTCTAGCACTTTTTGTCTTCATTGGCCGTTTTTGCTTTCAGATCAGTCTGAAAGACCGTTTGTGCTCAATTCCATCATGGAGGCGCTTGATGTCTCTCACCTTCTTAAAACATCTTCAAAGGCACATCAGGGTTGTGCATTTAAGACAATCACTGACAAGCCCAGTGTGAAATTCAGGAGAATTTTTATCCAGGGGTGGATGAGAAATGTGGAACCCTCCACCACATTGAGGGACAGGGGCAAATAGCAAGGGTGTATCGAGGAGGAAGTTAGGTAAGCACATGAGAGAGAAAGGAAATAGAAGGAAATGATGTTATAATTGAATGAAGTAAGGTAGGTGTGTGCTGTATAAAGACTGCTGCAGCCCATTTCAGCTGAATGTCCCGTTTCTGTGTTTTAAAGTCTGTGTAATTTAATGTAAAATGCACAATTGTAATAGCCTGTTTTCTCGATTATAGAAGCAAAAGGATTCCTTCTGCATTTCTGAAGCCTCCATCGATAGGACAGCACGTTTGGAAATGTCTGAGGCCCTGGACCTCAGTGAAAGGACGGTAAGTAGACCCCAGTTCTGGAAGGAAGGTTCAGCATTTACTCTACAGAGTATGACAGTGAATATTGCCTTACCATTATGCCTGTAGTCTCTACATGGGTGAGAGGAGGGGTGTGATACTCAATGGGTTAGATTGTATTGTAAAATAACAGCCACAGAATGGATTCAGTCCCCACACTGTCTGAAATAATTCTGTCTCCTTGTCTTGCCCATTGCAAAATCATTGCGTTAGTTATAATTAGCAACTAAGCCAAAAGGTACAGGACATGAAAACAGAGAAGAAAATGTGTTGCTGGAAAGGCGCAGCAGGTCAGGCAGCATCCAAGGAACAGGAGAATCAACGTTTCGGGCATAAGCCCTTCTTCAGGAATGAGGAAAGTGTGTTCAGCAGGCTAAGATAAAAGGTAGGGAGGAGGGACTTGGGGGAGGGGTTTTGGAAATGCGATAGGTGGAGGGAGGTCAAGGTGAGGGTGATAGGCCGGATTGGGGTGGGGGCGGAGAGGTCAGGAAGAAGATTGCAGGTTAGGAAGGCGGTGCTGAGTTCGAGGGATTTGACTGAGACAAGGTGGGGGGAGGGGAAATGAGGAAACTGGAGAAATCTGAGTTCATCCCTTGTGGTTGGAGGGTTCCCAGGCAGAAGATGAGGCGCTCTTCCTCCAACCGTCGTGTGGCTATGGTCTGGCGATGGAGGAGTCCAAGGACCAAATCCCTCGAACTCAGCACCGCCTTCCTAACCTGCAATCATCTTCCTGACCTCTCCGCCCCCACCCCACTCCGGCCTATCACCCTCACCTTGACCTCCCTCCACCTATTGCATTTCCAAAACCCCTCCCCGAAGTCCCTCCTCCCTACCTTTTATCTTAGCCTGCTGAACACACTTTCCTCATTCCTGAAGAAGGGCTTATGCCCGAAACATCGATTCTCCTGTTCCTTGGATGCTGCCTGACCTGCTGCGCTTTTCCAGCAACACATTTTCATCTCTGATCTTCAGCATCTGCAGTCCTCACTTTCTCTCAATGAAAACAGAGAATCCATGCACAAACCACATCACAGCCGCTGTCCACAACATGGAACAAGGAAACATCCCAAATTTACAAAAACAATTTTCAACAAAACATCATCATGAATACCCAATGATTCTACAAATTACATTTTCACACAAGGTCTGAGGAAAAATGCCCTTAAACGTCTTTCTTAAATTCAGAGCATTTCTGACTGGAAGAATGGGAGAAGTCTTTTCATGAGCATCATAGAATCCTACTGTATGGAAACAGGCCATTTGGCCCAACAAGTCCGTACCGACTCTCCAAAGAGTATTCCACCCAGACCCATTCCCCTACTACTCTACATTTCAACTGACTGCTGCCCCTAACCTACACATCCCTGAACATTGTGGGCAATTTAGCATGGCCAATTCACCTAACTTGTGCATCTTTGGTTTGTGGGAGGAAACTGGAGCACCTAGAGCAAACCCACACAGATACTGGGAGAACATGCAAACTCCACACAGACAATCACCCAAAGCTGGAATCAAAACTGGGTCCCAAGTGCTGTGAGGCAGCAGTGCTAACTACTGAGCCACCGTGCCACCCTATTAAGCCTGCTTCTGTCCGTCCCACCATTGGCCTTCCCCGGATGGTTAATTATCTGTGAAGAAGTTGCCTGTACTTCCTTAATGATCTAAAAAAGAATCAAACAAAATTTGAAAACATGGATCCAATTCTCATATTGTTACTGCTCAACTCTGGTCTATTTTTTCAGCCTCACCTGAATTGCTGCTGGATTCCCTGAAATATTTAATTAAGATAGCCTTCACATTGGTTGTGGCTGTATCCCTACCTCAGTTTTACTGATATTGTGGTAATGGTGTACAGGAGAAGACCATTCGGCCCCACAAGCCTGCTTTGCCATTCTAACCTGAATTTCGACTCCATTTACTCACCTGAGATCTGTTTCCCTTGACACTTCTACTTAACAAAAACGTCTCACTTTCCACCATTAATATTTCAATTGCCCCCCTGCAACAACAACTGGGGAGAGAATTTCGACGATCGGACTTGTTGGTCCAAAGGACCTGTTTCCATACTATAGGGGATCTATCTATCTATCTATCTATCTATCCTTTGTGAGTGTGAAAAAGTGCTTCTTGAATGGCCTATTTCTAATTTTAGGATTATGCTTTTGTCCTAGATTCCCCACTAGAAGCCACAGCTTCTCGATATTTAACCTGTCAAATTCCTTCATCTTTACCCATCCGCCAAGTTTTGAAGTGCATGGGAATACCCATGACATTTACTGACCCTTCCTTATAATTAAAGATTTTAGTGCCATTCTGCGGGGTCGTATGTGTTATCTCTTCCAAGGCCAGTGTTTGCTACCACGCAAGACTCTACAACAAAAACATTACTCCCTTCTCTTTGCATTCCAAATCTTTTGAGGGCTATGACGAGAAGTAGTCAGTCTATTTGATTACTTTGTGAACCTGTGTGTTAGATCCTTTGTCATTTGTGTTCCTGGGCATGCTGGTCCATTTCTTGCCTTTCTCTTTCCCATCATGTAGTATCTGGACCTGGTAAAGGCTCTTTCCAGCCTGCTCAGTGTGAAGGAACTTTCGGGGTCCCTCTCCTTGAAGCATGTTCCACGGGATGAGAGGGTGAAGCTTGGGAAAGTGCGGCATAGGAACCTGGAGCTGGTGAACAGCCGAATTACTCAGCTGAAGGGTCAGCTACAGAGGAAAGATGAATTGCTGGGGGAATATGAGAATGACCTGCAGCAGCTCAGGTAGGTGGAAGAATCTAAGTGAATACTTGCTTCTGTGCACTGCTTCTCGTGTTTGAATGTCTTCCTGTGGCTTGGCAACCAAACTGGAGGTCTATCTAACTAGAGCAGTGCACATTTTCACCATCACCTTTTTGCATTTGTATTTCACTGTTTGAACTCTGTTTAACCATATTTCATTGTCTTTGCTGGTTGTTGTGCTGCAATAACACGTTTAGAGTCTAGTCTTTTGGGATGCCAGATATCTTTTCAATTTCACTTTTCACCAAATGCATATGCGGCTTATTTTGACTTCCTACATGCAGTATCATAGAATCATAGAATCTCTTAGGTGCAGAAGTGGCCATTCAGCACCATTTTATCTAACATTGACCTTCTCCTTATCAACCTGTCATCTTTTCATCGTCATCACTTGGGGGATCGCTGATAGATATTGGTATTCTGTTAAGCAAAGCCTCGATTTAAAAATTCTTATCCTTGATCTCCAGTACCTCAATCTCCTCACCTTTTCTCTGTAATCTCCTCTAGCCCCATAATCTTTGCAACTGTCTAATCCTGCCTATTCATGATAATCCTCAGTTTCAGTTGTTCAACCACTGGTAGCCATATCAAGGCCTGAAGCTCTGGGACACTCTCCCTACATCTTTCTTCCACTCTCTCCTCTTCTAAGATATTCCTTAAAACCAATCTTTGTGGTCAAGCTTTTCGGTCAGCTGTCCTAACATCTCAACCTCACCTCCCCCACCCCAATTCTCTGCAAATTATATTCGATAATGCTGCTAAGAAGCACTTTAGGGCATTTTACTAACAATATAAAATGTATCTTCGTGTTGTTTGAAATCTCTGAGTTTCTCCAGTTCAACTGCCTTCCCCAATTTGGTGTCACCAACAAATGTAATTGTAAATTGTAAAAATTAATTGACACAATTCCATGCCCCAGTATCCCAATCATTGGCTCCCATCTACTGCACTAGTCACCAAAAGTTAAATTATCCAGCAGTTACCCATTGTTTTCTGCCTTTTGCTAATTTTTTTTATTCACTCCTAGTGAATTGCTGCATCTTTCTGTTCAACTAGCAGCATTTTTAATGGTATTTTGTCAATATATCTTTTGATGACCAATTTGTCAGATTCAGTCGGCGGGTGCTTTTCCAGCACTGCTTATGGGCCAAATGAAACACAGTTGCTTCCCTTACTCCTCAATGTTAATCTATCACCATCCTTGTAATTACCAGAAAAACAAAGAATAACATTCACACCAAACAAATACCAGGCAATGACCACCGCCACTCAACAAACTGTCAACATCCTCGGGGTTACCATTGACTAGAAATTCAACCGGACTTGCCAGATAATTATAGTGTCCACAAGAGCAGGTCAGAGGCGAGGAATGTTGAGGGGAGTAACTCACCTCCTAACTCTCTGAAGCCTGTCCACTATCTACAAGGCACAAATAGAGTCATAGAGTACAACACGGAAACAGACGCTTCGGTCCAACCTGTGCATGCTGATCAGATATCCCAACCCAATCTAGTCCCATTTGCCAACACTTGGCCCACTTGGCCCATTCCCCTTGAAACCCTTCCTATCCATATATCCATCCAGATGCCTTTTAAATGTTGCAATTGTACCAGCCTCCACCACCTCCTCTGGCAGCTCATTCCATACTGGTACCACACTCTGCATGAAAAGGTTGCCCCTTAGGACCCTTTTACATTATTCCCTTCTCACCATTAACCTATGCCCTCTAGTTCTGGACTCTCCTACCCCATGGAAAAAGACCTTGTTTATGTACCCTGTCCATGCCCCTCATGGTTTTATAAACCTCTATAAGGTCACCCCTCAGCCTCTGACATTCCAGGGAAAACAGCCCCAGCCTATTCAGCCTCTCCATAGAGCTCAAATCCTCCAACCCTGGCAACATCCTTGTAAATCTTTTCTGAACCTTTTCAAGTTTCAAAACATCCTTCCTGTCTCAGGGAGACCAGAATTGCACACAATATTCCAAAAGTGGCCTAACCAGTGTCCTGTACAGCTGAAACATGACCTCTGAACTCCTATACTCAATTTACTGACCAATAAAGGAAAGCAAAACAAATGCCTTCTTCACTATCCTATCTACTTGCAACTTCACTTTATCAGGAGTGTCATGGAATTCACTTGCCTCGATGGGTGCAGCTCCAACAATGCTGAAGAAGTTTGACACCATCTAGGCCAAAGCGGCCCACATGATTGATACCACATCCACCGATGCTCAGTAGCAGCGGTGTGTACCACCTACAAGATACGCTGCAGAAAATCCAAAGATCCTCAGACAGCACCTCCCAAACCTTCAACAACTTGCATCGAGAAGGACAAATGCAGGACATACATGAGAATGCTGTCACTTGCAATTTTCTCTCCAAACCATTACCCCCCCCCAACCCACCTTCTGACTTGGAAATAAATCGCTGTTCCTCCACTGTCACCGGGTCAAAATCCTGGAATTCCCTCCCTAAGGGCATGGTGGGTCAACCTACAGCAGGTGGACTGCAGCGGTTCCAAAAGGCAGCTTACCACCACCTTCACAAGAGCAACTAAGAGTGGATAATAAAAAAAGTCCTTTCAATCTTTTGGATCCCCATTTCCCCTCAAAGACCTGACCCGAGATCACATTGACCCTTCACAACCCCCATGTTAAATTTAGCACTTCTGTGTTTTCTCTGGGTTATTTTGATCACAGGAAGTTGCCAAATAAGATCCCAAACAGTGCTGTGCTCGAACACAGCCCTGTACACCCTGGAAAAAATTATTCACAGCAATCCATATTTATAGGGCTGATCCTGTTCAGTTTCTGACCAATAGTGACACTCCCCACCAAGATGTTAACAGTGGGACATTAAGTGATGATTAAGCCATTGACTATCAGCAGGAAATTATATATGTTCAGTTTCTGGTCAGTACAGGTCGTTCTGCTATAACACAACAGTTGTGTTCATCTGTAACCTTGCACTATAGAAAGTCGCTATGGAAAACCACTATAGAATATTGCACTATAGAAGATTGCTAATAGAAAATTGCTGTACCCATTCAATAGAAAGTTCACATTATCCAAACAGCATCCACAATTCACCAATCACATTATAGTTAAATTGTGCTGACGGAACACATGCTACAGCAGAAAAACCTAATGACCACAGGATGTTAGACGTGGGAAAACGCACTCACGTTATTGTAATTGAATGTGAAGGAGCGATAGATGGATTACTTCTTGTTGAAGATGCTCATTGCCTGGCACTTGAGTGTTACAAACTACTAATCAGCCCAAGTTTTAATGTTGTCCAGGCCTTATAACTGACACACTCAGACTGCGTCAGGATCTGAGGAGTCACCAATGGAATTGAAATATTTTGCTGTGCCATTGCTAATGGTGAAGGCTCAGAAGCAATTCCCAGGCTCTGCTAACTTGGATGAAATGCAACCTCATTTGCAAGCTCCCAATATAATTATTCCTTATATAATCATAGAGTCATACAGCATGGAAACAGACTCTTCGGTCCAACCAATCTATGCTGACCATAATCCCAGACTAAACTAGTCCCACCTGCCTGCGCTTGGCCCATATCCCTACAAACATTTCTTAATCATGAACTTATCCAAATGTCTTTTAAATCTTGTAATTCTACCTGCATCTACCACTTCCTTTGAAAGTTCATTCCACAAAAAACACGCTGTTGTTAGCCCTCGTCTTTTTAAAATCTTTCTCCGCTGACCCTAAAAATATGCCACCTAGTCTTAAAATGCCCCACCCGAGGGAAAAGGCACCTACCATTCACCCTATCCACTCCCCTCATGGTTTTATAAACCTCCATAAGGCCCCCCTCAACCTCCTATGCTCCAGTGAAAAAAGTCCCAATCCATCCAGCCTCTCCTTCTAAGTCAAACCTGCCATGCCTGGCACTATCCTGGTAAATCACTTCCGAACCCTCTGCAGCTTTATAATATCCTTCCTATAACAGGGCCACCAGAACCTAGACTTCAAAAGCCAAGCTTGGTGTTACCTCACCTCCTCTTTCTAATTTACCTCACACTCCATTTGCTCCCTTTCTCAGTCTTGTCCATGACTTGTGCAGGCATTGGGTGAAAGAAGGTCCATGGTTGTGCACCTGTTTCCCAATTGGAATAAGAAGGAAAGCTTCGCCAAACAGCTAACCTCCAGACTCCTCACATTTCCCTCCTGTCGCTTTGGTGTCAGCAGACGGTCAGAGGTCACTCGACACAAGTGCCAAGCCAATGTGGAGAGCTTGCAGGAGCAGCTACAGCGACAGATTGAGGAGAACAACCTGATTCGAGAGTCTCTGGAGCGAACGCAGTCACGTCTCGACCAAGAGAAGAGACTCAACAAAGTCATTAAGCAGCACAAGGTAAGGGGCCTCAAAATGGAGGTCAGCCAAAGAGCAAACTCACTGATATGTGATTGGTCCAGTGCTGGATTGTCAACACATCGCCTGCCTTTCAGAAAGAAATTTTCTTCAGTGTCAAAAGCAGACCTGCATCAGAAACAGAAGCTGCAGCAGGTTTGTATTTCAGGGTAGAATCCCCACCTGAATTCTGATTTTTCTTCTCTTGATTCTTGCCATCATAGTCTACAAACTGGCCATCTCATTGGAAGCTATCACTCATTGTCTCTGCCTTCCCACCCCACCATCCCACCCCCCCTGTAGGGGCCAATGTTTCCTGATGCATGGATTGCATTGCCTTTCCTCTCCCACATTACAACAGCAATGGCATGTCAAAGGGACGTCATGGCCTGAAAAGTGCTTTGGGCTGCCCAAGGTTGTGAGAGGTGTTATATAAATTCAAGTTTCGCTTTTACTTTCCACACTTGGCTGGCCCATAAGACCATAAGACACGGTCAGTGTCAGAAATTAGGCCATCGAGTCTGCTCTGCCATTCAATCACGGCTGAAACATTTCTCAACCCCATTCTCCACTTTCTCCCCGTAACCCTTGATCCCCTTTACAATGAAGAACCTATCTATCTATCTCCGTCTTAAATATACTCAATGACCTGGCCTCCATGGACTTCTGTGGCAGTGAATTGGTCAGTATCAACAGGATATTTGGATGGTGCATGGGGGTTTTTGGAGTTCAAAAATACTGCGTTCGATGTCTATGGTGACTCGCTAACAGTTCTGGCCATTTTCACCAGAGGGTGCTCTGGCCCAGCAGAGCTACCAGCTCCCACAAGGTAACGAGCTGATTGGGGTCATCAGGGACTTCGTTATCTTCAGTTTCCTGAACTGGCAGGGGCAGAGGAGTACCTGGGAACAGGACAGAGGATCAACTCTCCTGCCTCCTGCATCAGCCTCCGAATCCTGATGGTAGTGTCCTAGCTGCAGGAATGAATTGAATGACTTAATTGAATTTATTGTCACGTATACCGAGGCACAGTGAAAAGCTTTGTCTTGCGAGCAATACAGGCAGATCACGGAGTTAAGTAGCATAGATAAGTAAATAATAGGTAAACAGCGGCAAAACAAAAACACAGGTACAGGCGAATGTTATGGGTTTGTGAGTCCATTCAGTATTCTAACGACAGTAGGGTAGAAACTGTTTTGAAACCGGCTGGTGCTTGTGTTCAGGCTTCTGTACCTTCTTGATGGTAGAGGTTGTAGAAAAACATTGCCAGGGTGGGATGGATCTTTGAGAATGCTGGCAGCCTTTCCCTGACAGCGGGCCTGGTAGATGGATTCTATAGATGGGAGATTGGCCTTTGTGATTGTCCGGGCCGAGTTCACCACTCTCTGTAACTGTCTCTGATCTTAAATGGTACAGTTGCCATACCAGGTAGTGATACATCCAGACAGAATGCTTTCGATGGCGCACTTATAAAAGTTGGCAAGGGTATTCGCCATCATGCCAAATTTCCTCAGCTGCCTGAGGGAGAAGAGATGTTGTTGGGCCTTTGTAACCAGTGCATCCACATGAAAGAGTCCAAGAGAGCTTGTTGTGGATGACCACTCCCAGGAGCTTGACACTGTCCACTCGTTCCACCTCTGTGCTGTTAATGTCTAGAGGGGCATGAGTAACATCCCGCCAAAAGTCAATAACGAATTCCTTGGTTTTGCCGGCATTAAGAGCTAGGTTGTTCTCAGTGCACCATTTTTCCAGGTCTTCCACCTCCCATCTGTAGTCTGTTTCATTGCCATCCGAGATTTGACCGACTATGGTGGTGTCATCAGTAAACTTGTAAATGGCATTAGTCTGGTATTTGGCGACGCAGTCATGGGTATACAGTGAGTACAGCAGGGGGCTGAGTGCGTACCCCTGGGGGGCTCCAGTGTTAGTGAGGATGAAATGTTGTCCCCAGTCTTCACTGATTGTGGCCTGTAGGTCAGGAAACTGAGGATCCAGTTGCAGAGAGTGGGGCTTAGTCCGAGATCACTAAGTTTAGTAATCAGTCTCGAGGGGGATAATAGTGTTGAAGGCTGAACTGTCATCAATGAGTAGGATTCTTACATAGCTATTCTTGGTGTCAAGATGTTCTAGGGAGAAGTGAAGGGCAAGTGATATGGCGTCTGACATGGATCTGTTGGTCCGATAGGCAAATTAAAGTAGGTCAAGAGTATGGGGAGGCTGGAGTTGATTAATACCATGACCAACCTCTCAAAGCACTTCATGACGACCGAAGTTAGGGCCACTGGGCGGTAGTCATTGAGACATGCTGCATGAGCCTTCTTAGGCACAGGGATGATGTTGGCCCTCTTGAAACAGGCAGGGACAGTGGCCTGCTGCAGGGAGAGGTTGAAGATGTCTGAGAAGACCTTTGCCAGTTGATCTGCACATGCTCTGAGTACACGGCCTGGTACTCCGTCTGGTCCCATCGCTTCCCTCGGATTCACACAACGGAAAGCTGATCTGACCTTTGATGCAGTGACTGATGGGATACGTTCATCAGGCATTGTCAGAATAAGTGTTACCTCTTGAACTACATTCTCTTCAAGATTTCTAGAAAGCTGTTGACTGAGCACCTCCATGTTCGAACCTCCATTTCCAACTGCTGCTCCTCTGAATTGGTCTTATATCTTTGGACCACTACCAGCCTTAACTGGACAGGGAACCTGTCTCCATGTCAATTCAGGGGTTTTCTCAGTGAAAACCCCAAATAGTGACTGCTGCCCTCTCACAGCAATCTCTCTCAACCTGCAACTGATTGTAATGCTGTCCACTCCATCAGGATAAACAGTACAATTGGTATTTCTCCCCAACTTCATTGATATCAGTGAGATCAACAGAGAGCAGCCAAGTAAATCTGGGACTCCAGTCCAATCAGAACTGTAGCAACCAGCTCATTGCCAACAATAAAAGGATATTTGATCAGAGAGAGACTGAGTCCAAAGGAACATCCAAATGTTTGATGACCACTCAGATCAATTGTGATGTTACCTACAATTCCTCATCCCTTCCACAATCAAATTGCCCTTATAGATCATTTCTTTTGCTTGTTATTTACCAAAGACAAAAATAAATTAGACCAATAATTCTTGCCACGAGAACAAACCAATGTCAATGTACTCCCTTGAAGGTAACTGTCACCAGACTAAAAGCTCCTTTGTTGCTGCTGACCGAAAGGCTGTTACTTTAGTTGACTATATGTCCTCTGACAAGGGTGGGTGGTTATCTGATATGGCTGGACGGTAGGTTTGTGATGCAGAATGATGGCAATAGCACACATTCAGTTCTTACACTGGCTGGGACCACCGTGATCAGCACCTTCTCACCATTACTCCATGCCTGATGTGGGGTGATCCTCAAGTTGAACTCACAACCAATTGTCTCTCTAATAAGACAGTGGGACATGGTGACTGCACCTTTATCTTAACCTGATAGGGTTCAAAACTTATTTTGAGGACTCTCCTTGAAATTTTCTCAATTTTTGGGGGCTACTTTATGATTTTTGGGGGCTCTTTTCTCAGACTCATTAATTACTGAGGTGATGGAGCCACCTGGTAACAGTACATTCTGTATTTCTGTTGTGCCAGGGATTTAGAGTCACATAGAAGCAGAATTAGAAAAAAGATCAATATCCCAATAATTATCATTACTCCATTAAAGTGTGAGCCACAGCAGACAAGGAAATCATTAACTTCTGGGTTACAGTGTATTTAAGTTGGCACAAGACAACAGGCATAAGTTAGCAATATATTTTTTGAAAAGATAACTGACACACTCTATGCACAAAATGCCATCATATCTTTCATGCTGGTGAGATCACAGCAAATAGTGGTCACATTTTGTCTCTGGTACATTCACTATATCTCAAATAATTCACAATGTCTAAGATACTTTGAGGTGTGATAACATATAAATGCAAATCTTAATTAAATAAAACTGTTTCACATTAATTTCTACAATTGACAGAATAGCCATTACAATATCATCCACTACATTTACTCCCATATAATAGCTCCCAAACTCCCTGCAGCATTGATTCCAGACACTCCACCTTAACTCATGGGTATTCATGACCTCAGTATTTCTGGTACCAATTAGGTGAGCATTTCTTTGTTGAAAATGTTTAAACCACGCTCACCCTTTGTAGCTCCACTCTCCCCTTTCAGACTGTTTTCACTATTTGTGGACCAACGTCTCTGTTTAGCTGCCTCTCTGTCCCCTTCCCTGTCTTCCTTCCACCTTTTCAGTCCCTTTATCCTCCTCACCTGCAGCTCCTCTGACGCTACCCCCTCAAACACCTGCCTGCATCTGTTCTCTCTCTCATTCTGCAGCCTCACACCCAGGACACCACCATCCCTCTTCCCCCTCCGCCTCCCTATCCTTCCCTCCCTCTCCAGCTCTCTCTCTCTCTCTCTCTCTCTCTCTCTCTCTCCCCCCATCCCCTCCATCTCTCTTCCCTGCTGTCCTTCTCCCATCCCCTCCCCTCCTTCTGCTCCCCCTCTTCTTCTCTTCACCCCTCCCTCCCCTTCTCTTCCCTTTCCCTTTCCCCTCTACACCTCCCTGACTTGCCCTCTCTCCTCCCTCCCTACCCCCTTTCTCTCTCTCACCATCCCTTTCCTCTCCTCCTTCTCCCCTTTCACCCTCTCACCTCCCCTGTGCTCTCACGACCCTTTCACTGGCCCTCTCGCCTCCCTCCCCACCTCCTTCCTTTCTCTCTCCCTCCCCTTCGTCTTCCCTTTCTCCCCTCCTCCCTCTCTCAACCTGGTCCCTCTCTCTCGCATTCTCCTCCCTCCCCACCCACTTCCTCTCACTCCCCAACTGTTTCCTCTCCTTCTCCCCTTTCTTCTCTACACCCCCTCCCTTCCCCCTCTCTCATCACACACACTCTCTCTCACTCTTCATCTCTCCTCCCTCCCCACCCCCTTCCTCTCTCTCTCTCTCTCTGTCCCTCCCTGCCTACTCCCAGCTTTCCCCACAACCTTTCCTACAATGCACCGCAACCTTCCATTGTGTTCAGGGGTAGATGGGAGGTTGTGACTTTCCCCTGATGGACCCGCCCCCACCTCCATCCAGCCGTGTGTGGATCTTCCCATGCAGTTAGGGGGTATCAGAGCCAATTCACCCATTGGCCCTATGTATTTTGGAGTTCAGTCATAAAGCCAGAAGACTTCATTTCCAATAAAGAAACTCCACTAAAGTGGAGATTGAGTAAGTGCCACCCACACAATGATTCAGCTGTGGATATGTGCCAAATGCTGGCAAATGGGGCTTTATTAATTTCGGATATCTGGTCAGCATGCACAAGTTGGACCAAAGAGTTTGTTTCTTTGCTGTACAACTCTATGACTCTATAACTCCAGTACTGGATATGGAAGCTGCCAAATTGGTTCAGAGTGGGGTGTTGGGAGCTAGGCTGAGATCTCATTGTATGAAAGGAGTTCTTTGCTCTCTGGTGATCTTTGCAGCTGCAAGAAGTAACTTTAGGAGTTCGTTTACGTCTTGAATATTCTGGAAATTACAAAGAAATTTTGGAATATCATATCTGCAAGAAATTAAATTCAATCTTTTTCCTTAAATTATGTCACCATTCGGTGCAGCAGACAAGTTGTTACGAAGCTATACAGAGCAGAAAAGTACCAGACCAGGTTTAATCCTCTGTCCTCACTGAGTTAATAGGTCAGATAGCACAAGAGGCTACAATTAACCTCAGTATTTCAAAGTAATTGTTCCTCCTGCTTCCAATGTTTTGCATTTACTGGAATATCCCTGTGTAGGTAGTGAGTGAGGTCTGGTACTATGAATAACACAGTCTAAATCAGCACTGAATACACTGTATAGAAGACACACTCTGAGCAGATGTTGAATCACAGATACACAACCCACCCACACAATGTACACACAATATAGACATAGATACACAAAACATATGCACGTGCAAAAACTGAACACAAACATACATTGAACACAGGCATACAAAACACCTGCATACTGATCTCACACACTAAACGTGTACACTACAGCACGCCCTGAACCATAATACACTCAAAATACGCATGCATTTAACACACATATGCACACAAAATATATATTAAACAAACACTGAACGCCCACACACACACCCTCACAGACCCACACAGATACACCCACACATACATACACACACACGCATACAAGCACACATGCACACACACAAACACATATACAAAACTACTTGAAAAGACTCAGGAAGATAGAGTCAGAGTCCTAGAGATGTACAGCATGGAAACAGACCCTTCGGTCCAACCCCTCCATGCCGACCAGATATCCCAACCCAGTCTAGTCCCACCTGCCAGCACCCGGCCCATATCCCTCCAAACCCTTCCTATTCATATACCCATCCAAATGCCTCTTAAATGTTGCAATTGTACCAGCCTCCACCACTTCCTCTGGCAGTTCATTCCATATATGTACCACCCTCTGCGTGAAAATGTTGCCCCTGAGGTCTCTTTTATATCTTTCCCCTCTCACCCTAAACGTATGGCCTCTAGTTCTGGACTGCCCGACCCCAGGGAAAAGACTTTGCCTATTTACCCTATCCATGCCCCTCATAATTTTGTAAACCTCTATAAGGTCGCCCCTCAGACTCCGACACTCCAGGGAATACAGCCCTAGCCTGTACAGCCTCTCCCTGTAGCTCAAATCCTCCAACCCTGGCAACATCCTTGTAAATCTTTTCTGAACGCTTTTGAGTTTCACAACATCTTTCCGATAGAAAGGAGATCAGAATTGCACGCAATATTCCAACAGTGGCCTAAGCAATGTCCTGTACAGCCGCAACATGATCTCCCAACTCCTGTACTCAATACTCTGACCAATAAAGGAAAGCATACCAAACGCCTTCTTCACTATCCTATCTACCTGCGACTCCACTTTCAAGGAGCTATGAACTTGCACTCCAAGGTCTCTTTGTTCAGCAACACTCCCTTGGATCTTACCATTAAATGTATAAGTCCTGCTAAGATTTGCTTTCCCAAAATGCAGCACCTCACATTTATCTGAATTAAACTCCATCTGCCACTTCTCAGCCCATTGGCCCATCTGATCAAGATCCCATTGTAATCTGAGGTAACCCTCTTCGCTGTCCACTACACCTCCAATTTTGATGTCATCTGCAAACTTACTAACTGTACCTCTTATGCTCGCATCCAAATCATTTATGTAAATGACAAAAAGTAGAGGACCCAGCACCGATCCTTGTGGCACTCCACTGGTCACAGGCCTCCAGTCTGAAAAACAACCACCCTCTGTCTTCTACCTTTGAGCCAGTTCTGTATCCAAATGGTTAGTTCTCCCTGTATTCCATGAGATCTAACCTTGCTAATCAGACTCCCATGGGGAACCTTGTCGAACGCCTTACTGAAGTCCATATAGATCACATCTACCGTTCTGCCCTCATCAGTCTTCTTTGTTATTTCTTCAAAAAACTCAATCAAGTTTGTGAGACATGATTTCCCATGCACAAAGCCATGTTGACTATCCCTAATCAGTCCTTGCCTTTCCAAATACATGTACATCCTGTCCCTCAGGATTCCCTCCAACAACTTGCCCACCACCAACGTCAGGCTCACTGGTCTATCGTTCCCAGGCTTATCCTTACCACTCTTCTTACACAGTGGCACCACATTAGCCAACCTCCAGTCTTCCGGCACCTCACCTGTGACTATCGATGATACAAATATCTCAGCAAGAGGCCCAGCAATCACTTCTCTAGCTTCCCACAGAGTTCTCGGGTACACCTGAGGAGCTAGCCACCTTTACCCATTTCAAGACATCCAGCACTTCCTCCTCTGTAATCTGGACATTTTGTAAGATGTCACCATCTATTTCCCTACAGTCTATATCTTCCATATCCTTTTCCACAGTAAATACTGATGCAAAAATTCATTTAATATCTCCCCCATTTTCTGCAGCTGCACACAAAGGCCGCCTTGCTGATCTTTGAGGGGCCCTATTCTCTCCCTAGTTACCCTTTTGTTCTTAATATATTTGTAAAAACCCTTTGGATTCTCTTTAATTCTATTTGCCAAAGCTATCTCATGTCCCCTTTTTGCCCTCCTGATTTCCAGCTTAAGTATACTCCTACTTCCTTTATACCCTTCTAAGGATTCTTTCAATCTATCCTGTCTATACCTGACATATGCTTCTTCTTTTTCTTAACCAAACCCTCAATTTCTTTAGTCATCCAGCATTCCCTATATCTACCAGCCTTTCCTTTCACCCTGACAGGAATATACTTTCGCTGGATTCTCATTATCTCATTTCTGAAGGCTTCCCATTTTCCAGCCATCCCTTTACCTGCGAACATCTGCCTCCAATCAGCTTTCGAAAGTTCTTGCCTAATACCGTCAAAATTGGCCTTTCTCCAATTTAGAACTTCAACTTTTAGATCTGGTCTATCCTTTTCCATCAATATTTTAAAACGATTAGAATCATGGTTGCTGGCCCCAAAGTGCCCCCCCACTGACAGCTCAGTCACCTGCCCTGCCTTATTTCCCAAGAGTAGGTCAAGTTTTGCCCCTTCTCTAGTAGGTACATCCACATACTGAATCAGAAGATTGTCTTGTACACACTTAAGAAATTCCTCTCCATCTAAACCTTTAACACTGTGGCAGTCCCAGTCTATGTTTGGAAAGTTAAAATCCCCTACCATAACCACCCTATTATTCTTACAGATAGCTGAGATCTCCTTACAAGTTTGTTTCTCAATTTCCCTCTGACTATTGGGGGGGGGTCTATAATACAATCCCAATAATGTGATCATCCCTTTCTTATTTCTCAGTTCCACCCAAATAACTTCCCTGGGTGTATTTCCGGGAATATCCTCCCTCAGTTACAGCTGTAACGCTATCCCTTATCAAAAACACCACTCCCCCTCCTCTCTTGCCTCCCTTTCTATCCTTCCTGTAGCATTTGTATCCTAGAACATTAAGCTGCCAGTTCTGCCTGTCCCTGAGCCATGTTTCTCTAATTGCTATGATATCCCAGTCCCATGTTCCTAACCAGAACTTCAGCTTATTGCATTGGTTGTGTTTCCAGTAATTCACCTAAAGCCATTCAAAGCAGAACCAAAGGCTGTTGAATTTTAAATACAAATTACATCTGATGCAAATTCAGTATCCTAATTCTTTTGAACTAATGTTAAAGCATTGTTCTGGAAGCTGGTCCCACCCACAAAATGCTTCCACACCCCAGATCAAGTTAATCACCACAGCAAGGTTCAATTATGCTTATTTGTGATTCTTTCAGGTGGCTTGAATTAGCACTTTTAATTGCTTGTAAATATTCAATTTCAGTTTAAAAAAAAACTCACAATAGTGGTTTTGTTTCACTTTTTAAAGTCTCTAACTACTTAAAATACTCACAGATTAATGTGAAATATGGAGAGCAAGCGTAGACCATTCAGCCCTTCTAACCTGTTCTGTGAATCAATGAGATCACAGCTGATCTGTTTGTTTTAAATTCCACATTTCTACCTGCCCCAAAAAACCTTTAACTCCCTATGATTGGATTAGGCACTCAGTATAAATATTTTAATTTTTTTTGTGGTGAACCCCATGTTCAACTATATTAAAAAAGGCTCTTAAATATTTCATGGGGCATTTCTTAATTCAAAGTAAACTTGTAAAAAAGTAATGATACAATCAGGGGTGGACCATTTAGAACTGTGAGTCATAGAGCCGTACAGTACAGATCGTCGGTCCAACCAGTCCATGACGACCATAATCCCAAACTAAACTAGTCCCACTTGCCTGCATTTGGTCCATATCCCTCCAAACATTTTATTCATGAACTTATCCAAATGTCTTTTAAACATTGTAACTGTACCTGCATCCACCACTTCCACTGGAAGTTCATTCCTACAACTCTCTTTGTAAAAACAAATTGCCCCTTATGCCTTTTCTAAATCTTCCTCCTCTCACCTTAAAAATACACCCCCTAATCTTGAAATGCCCCATCCTAGGGCAAAGACACCTGCCATTCACCTTATGTATATTCCTCACTATTTTATAAAACCCTATAAGTCACCTCTCAACCTCACCCGCTTGAGTGAAAAAGGTGTCCTGACAACTCAAACCCTCCATTTGCGTTCACTAATTATGTAGAATTCTCTGCTGCAGGGAGTTGTAGAAACTTGGTTAGTGAGTATATTCAAAACTGAGATAATCAGATTTCCACATCTTAAAAACACCAATGGATAGTGCAAGAAAGTGGTGTTAGATGAGCAGATTTCATTGAATGGTGGAGCAGATTTGATTAACTGAATAGCCTCATTCTGTGTTTATTGCTTTGTTTTGTATGCATATAATTGCAATGGTTAATGTAAGATTTTATATTCAGTTATTTGCTTATTCATTTGAACAGACATTCAGTCAGAAAGAAGCTGATTTCAGAATAGCAGTGAAATTGACAGCAGGGCACCAGATTCCACACAAACTGAGACCTCTCCTTAGCTGACCTTATTCCTTCTGTTTGCTGCAGACGTTTCATTTGGAACAGATTGAGAGAAGAGCTACAAAGTGCCCATCTCACAGCTGCACGAAGGAGGATATTCACGGCAAAGTAAGGGCATTGGACCAAGCCAGTCCATCAGGCTGCAATCATATCTGTACATCATGAGGCTCATTTTAATCTCACCCACCCAATGTCAAAAGTGCTGAAATCCGGCCAGTAAGTGAAAGAATAAAGACTGAAATTGCTGGAAAATCTCAGCAGGCCTGGCAGTGTCTGTGGAGAGAAGTCAGAGTTAACGTTTCAGGTCTGGTGACCCTTCTTCAGAACTGATGGTAGCTAGAAAGACATTTTTAATGTAGGAAATAAGTGTGGGGTAGGGGGTAAGGAGTAAATAATACCTGGACATGGAGCCCAAAGACAGAGAGAAGGGCAGTTGGAAAAACAAAGGAGTGGGTAATGGTCAGCCTAGGAGAAGGAATGGCTGCTAGTGTGGACTGTTGGTGGCTACAATGGGTCTGTCTAGTGCAAACCAGGTGATACCAAGGCCTGAAACAAACAACGATGGAGATCACAGCAGCTGGGGCAGTATCTGTAGAGAGGAGAAAGTGAGGTCTGCAGATGCTGGAGATCAGAGATGGAAATGTGTTGCTGGAAAAGTGCAGCAGGTCAGGCAGCATCTAGGGAACAGGAGAATCGACGTTTCGGGCATTAGCCCTTCTTCAGGAATGAGGAAAGTTGGTCCAGCAGGCTAAGATAAAAGATAGGGAGGAGGGACTTGGGGGAGGGGCGTCGGAAATGTGATAGGTGGAAAGAGGTCAAGGTGAGGGTGATAGGTCAGACTGGGGTGGGGGCGGAGAGGTCGGGAAGAAGATTGCAGGTTAGGAAGGCGGTGCTGAATTTGATGGATTTGACTGAGACAAGGTGGGGGGAGGGGAAATGAGGAAACTGGTGAAATCCGAGTTCATTCCTTTGCAGGTCTGTGAGAGTGTTGTCCTTCCTTTGCAGGTCTGTGAGAGTGTTGTCCTTCCTTTGCAGGTCTGTGAGAGTGTTGTCCTTCCAGTATCTGTAGAGAGAGCAAGCTAACGTTTCGAGTCTAGATGACTCTTCACCAGATGCTCATTTACAAGGCCTGGTGTATCAGGGTTGGGGTAAGGACATGGGAGAAGATTCCTCAAACCCTAAAATTGTTGAACTCGATATTGAATCCAGAAGGCTGTAGAGTTCCCAAGCGAAAAATAAGATGCTGTTCTTCCAGGTAAATAAAGGATAATGCCGGGAATGGTATAACACAGATCCAATCAATTTTCAGAGAGAGGAATTGGATTAGAATTATTCATGGGATAATATTCATTTAACATTCAATAAATTCAATTAATTTAGTTAGAAAACATCTGAATGAAATGATACACTTCTTAATAATGGTCATAAAACTACTGGGTTGTCTTAACAAGATATTGGGTTCACAAAGTTACTTTTCAGGGTAAATTTGCCATTCTCACCCATACCAGCAGGCATGTGATCCTGATCCATAGTGGTGTGGTCAACCTCTCAATGGTCAAGTAAACAACTCTGTTCAAGGATAATTAGGGATGGGCAATAATGCCAGCCATACCTACAATCCAAGAGCAACTAAAAACAACATTGAAAGTGAGGTGTAAAGACTGGAAACATGAAGCAAGGGTTGCTTGTGGATGAAGCAGCCAACTCTGAGATGTATGTGATGTTCCCTATGCAAAGAATACCCTCCCCCCTGTTCAGTAATCACTTCCAGCCCTTATAATCCTTTGGAATATCTACACTCATCCAATTCGAGCCTCTTGCACACTCCTGAATGTAATCACTCCATCACTGCTGCAAAAACCTAAAATTGCCTAATTCCCAATCATTAGACCTCTCTTCCTGTCTGCCTTTAAGATGATCATTAAAACCTGTCTCTTTGACAAAAATCTTTTAGTCTTCCGCCCTAAGTCTCCTTAGGTGACTCAGAGTCACATTTTGTTTGATAACATTCCTTTGAAGTGCTAGGTGACATGTTGGTATGTCAAAGGTGCTCAGGAAATACAAGTTTTGATGTTGCTGTAAGATATTGATCTCTGCAGTTTGGGAGTGAATGTTCCATTGGATTTTGTCACATATATTTAAACCGGTTCTGAGGAAATTTGCAGATCCTTTCCCCTTCACCTACTAATGGGTCACTATTCCATGATATTCAAAGTCTGCTTCGCTGTCAGATGTTTTCATGCAGATATTGCCACTCCCTTACACACTCTGTCAACAATCACCCGGTATTCACCCAGAAACAGTAGAACACAAACTATTTAATAAAGCACCAACAATTTATATTTGCTGAGCACCTCTCATAAAGTAAACATCCCAGCAGCTTCACAGGAACTGAGGTATTGAGGCCACAGTGATATTCAGTCAGGAGATCAAAACCTTGATCAAAGAGGATAGGTTTTACGGACCATTTTAAAGGAGGAATGATGAGATTAGATTAGGTTCCTTACAGTGCGGAAACAGGCCCTTTGGCCCAACAAGTCAACATTGACCCTCCAAAGAGTAACCCACCCAGACCTATTTCCCTCTGATTAATGCTAACACTATGGGCAATTTAGCATGGCCAATTCACCTGACCTGCACATCTTTGGACTATGGGATAAAACCCAGAGGGAGGATGTGCAAACTCCACACAGCCAGTCACCCAAGGCTGGAATCGAACCTGAGACCTTGGTGCTGTGAGGCAGAAGTGCTAACCACTGCACCACTGTGCCACCCCAGTGCATTACCGAAGCAGAGAGATTTACGGAGTTTCAGATCTGCTAGCCATGTTATCTCTTTTCCCTGTATTCCATAACAAGGTATTTTACTTCCTCTTGACAATTGACCACAGTAACAGGTTTGGACCCAGGTATGTATACGGTGGCTAAGCACAGGGACAGATCTAAGTCCCTTCACTCCCTGAGAGTGCCCCTAGGTAAGGCACTTGACGAAAATGGAACAACTGGATTAAACATTAAAGTTAAACACTTATTAAAGTGTGATGAGTAATGGAGTAACTTAAATACTGTTCACCCACCTTTCACCGGGCTTCAAATCCAACTAAGACTGCTGGGCTGTCTTTGAGAAGATGTGTAAGGAGATCTCAGCTATCTGTAAGAATACTAGGGTGGTTATGATGGGGGATTTTAACTTTCCAAATATAGACTGGGACTGCCATAGTGTTAAGGATTTAGATGAAGATGAATTTGTTAAGTGTGTACAAGAAAACTTTCTGATTCAGTATGCGGATGTTCTATTAGAAAAGGTGCAAAACTTGACCTAATCTTGGGAAATAAGGCAGGGCAGGTGACTGAAGTGTCAGTGGGGGAGCACTTTGGGGCCAGCGACCATAATGCAATTAGTTTTAAAATAGTGATGGAAAAGGCTAGTTCGGATCTAAAAATTGAAGTTCAAAATTGGAGCAAGGCTAATTTTAATGGTGTTAGGCAAGAACGTTCAAAAGCTGATTGGGTGCAGATGTTTGCCGGTAAGGGGACGGTTGGAAAATGGGAAGCCTTCAGGAATGAGGTAATTAGAATCCAGAGAAAGTATATTCCTGTCAGGGTGAAAGGAAAGGCTGGTAGGTATAGGGAATGCTGGGATGATGAGAGAAATTGAGGGTTTGGTTAAGAAAAAGAAGAAGCATATGTCAGGTACAGACAGGAGCGACTGTGTGAAGCCTTAGAAGAGTATAAAGGCAGTAGGAATATACTTAAGAGGTAAATCAGGAGGGCAAAACGGGGACATGAGATAGCTTTGGCAAATGGAGTTAAGGAGAATCCAAAGAGTTTTTACAAATACATTAAGGACAAAAGGGTAACTAGGGAGAGAATAGGGCCCCTCAAAGATCAGCAAGGCAGCCTTTGTGTGGAGCCGCAGGAGATGGGGGAGATACTAAACGAGTATTTTGCATCAATGTTTACTGTGGAGAAGGACATGGAAGATAAAGAATGTGGGGAAATAGATGGTGGCATCGTGAAAAGTGTCCATATTGCAGAGGAGGAAGTGTCTTGAAATGCATAAAGGTGGATAAATCCCTGGGACCTGATCAGATGTACCCTAGAACTCTGTGGGAAGCTAGGGAAGTGATTGCTGGGATATTTGTATCATCGATAGTCACAAGTGAGGTTCCAAAAAACTGGAAGTTAGCTAACGTGGTGCCACTGTTTACGAAAGGCGGTAAGGACAAGCCAGGGAACTATAGATCAGTGAGCCTGACACCAGTGGTGGGCAAGCTGTTGGAGGGAATCCTGAGGGACAGGATTTACACGTATTTGGAAAAGCCAGGACTAATTCGGGATAGTCAACATGGCTTTGTGCGTGGGAAATCATGTCTCACAAACTTGACTGAGAGTTTTGAAAAAGTAACAAAAAGGATTGATGAGGGCAGAGCAGTAGATGTGATCTATATGGACTTCAGTAAGGTGTTCGACAAGGTTCCCCATGGGAGACTGATTAGCAAGGTTAGATCTCATGGAATACAGGGAGAACTAGCCACTTGGATACAGAACTGGCTCAAAGATACAAGACAGAGGGTGGTGGTGGAGGGTTGCTTTTCAGACTAGAGGCCTGTGACCAGTGGAGTGCCACAAGGATCAGTGCTAGTCCATTATTTTTCGTCATTAATATAAATGATTTGGATATGAACATAGGAGGTACAGTTAGTAAGTTTTCAGATGACACTAAAATTGGAGGTGTAGTGGACAGCGAAGAAGGTTACCTCAGATTACAACAGGATCTTGACCAGATGGGCCAAAGGGCTGAGGAGTGGTAGATTGAATTTAATTTAGATAAATGTGAGGTGCTGCATTTTGGGAAAGCAAATCTTAGCAGGACTTATACACGAAATGATAAGGTTCTAGGGAGTGTTGTTGAACAAAGAGACCTTGGAGTGCAGGTTCATAGCAACTTGAAAGTAGAGTCGCAGGTAGATAGGATAGCGAAGAAGACATTTAGTATGCTTTCCTTTATTGTTCAGAGCATTGAGTATATGAATTGGGAGGTCATGTTGCGGCTGTACAGGACATTGGTTAGGCCACTGTTGGAATATTGCTTGCAATTCTGGTCTCCTTCCTATCGGAAGGATGTTGTGAAACTTGAAAGGGTTCAGAAAGGATTTAGAAGGATGTTGCCAGGGTTGGAGGATTTGAGCTATAGGGAGAGGCTGAATAGGCTGGGGCTGTTTTCCCTGGAGCGTTGAAAGCTTAGGGGTAACCACATAGAGGTTTATAAAATCACGAGGAGCTTGGATAGTCTTTTCTCTGGGGTGGGGAAGTCCAGAACTAGGTTTAGGGTGAGAGCGGAAAGATATCAAAGGGACCTAAAGGGCAAACGTTTTCACGCAGAGGGTGGTACATGCATGGAATGAGCTACCAGAGGAAATGGTGGAGACTGATACAATTACAGCAGTTAAAATGTATCTGGATGGGTATATGAATAGGAAGGGTTTAGAGGGATATGGGCCGAGTGCTGGCAAATGGAACTAGGTTAGGTTGGGATATGTGGTCGGCATGGACGTGTTGAACCGAAGGGTCTGTTTCCATGCTGAATGTTTCTATGACTGCATGACTCTAAGGTTTATAGCTCAGGTATAATGATAAGTTTTGTAAGCTAGCCCAGCTCAGCGAGCAAACAAATCTTCTCAAAAATTGTTAACACATATGGGCGCTAAAACTGGCTTGAAGATGGGAAGCAAATCTTCCAGCTCAGCAAGCTAATTTACATTCATGTCTGTCTCATGGCTTGAAAGGATCCTGTATGCAATGAGTTTGGACTCTCCCAAATTTTCAAAGGGTATTGTACTACAGGACAAACCTATGCTTAATCCAGCACAATTACTGACAGTTTTTGACAGCTAACATGGGCAATGGAATATATCTTGAGTGGTTAAGAATCATACTCAGCTCAGATAAATTGGACATGTACCAGGTTTAAATGCCCTTTCACCATGTGTATGTGGTGAAACAAAGAGGACCGTTTGACTGAGGAGGTATCCTGATTGGATTTGATTCCAACCTCAGCCAGCATCACTCTGGGCACATCTGTCCACCTACAGCACTGAGTGCATTTTCCAAACAGGGCTGCCTGCATCATCACCTGGGCCAGGAACTGACCTTAGAACCTACCCAGGCAAAAGTGTCAGGGGCCAGTTGTCATTCGGAGCAATTGCCCTAACTAATGTGACTAATGGGCTCTTCCCGGTCAAGTCGGCTAAATCATGCAGCACATTCATTTAGTGAGCACTTCTGTCCTCCTTCAGGCTTTGTTTGTGTTCTTGGCTCCAGGCCGAGTATCAGAAGAAGATGATGCAGGAGAAGCTGAAGAAGAAAGATTATGAGATCGAAACTCTGAAGAGAGAGCTGAGGAAGCAGGACCAGGAGCTGTGTGACACCACCACACAGCTCGTCAACCTGCAGAACGCAATGGTAAGTAGGCACCTTGTACTAGATTTACAGAAAACTCAATGCAGGGTTGAATGTTTGTCTGTTAGTCTATGCATACAACTCAGCAAAATTAAACTGTTTTATGAAGTCTAAGCTTTTCCCAGATTGAAGCTCAGACTGAAAGAAGTGAAGGCTCCTTTCCACGCAGTTAGTTGGGGAAAGCTTGTAAAATGAGTTCAGAGTAACTTTTATCCAGTTAGAATTTTATAGAATCCCTACAATGTGGAAATAGACCCTTTGGCCCAACAAGTCCACACTGATCCTCCGAAGATTAACCCTCTAACCTGTTATCCTATATTTACCCTTGACTAATGCACATATGTGGGCCTGTTTCCACATTGTAGGGATTCTATAACATTCTAACTGGATAAAAGTTACTCCAAACTCATTCTACAAGCTTTCCCCAACTAAGTGCTCGGAAAGGAGCCTTCACTTCTTTCAGTTTGAGCTTCAACCTGGGAAAACCTGAACACTGTGGACAAATTAGCACGGCCAGTTCACAGTCCCAGACCTTGGACTGTGGGAGGAAACCGGAGCACCCGGAGGAAACCCATGCAGACACGGGGAGAATGTGCAAACTCCACACAGACAGTCACCTGATATTGGAATTGAGCCTGGGTCCCTGGTGCTGTGAGGCAGCAGTGCTAACCACTGAGCCACCGTGCCACTCCACATTTTTCAGAGTACTACAGTGGGAGTTATTCCTTCCATCTAACCGTGCTATATATATCCATATAGACTTTGATACAAACACTGAATACTTGAGGTGGAAGGTTCAATTCCCTTTGCTTCAATCAGCATTTAACTCACGTCAGGAACAATATGTTCACCTATCATAAAATCATTGAGGTCATAAATTGAAGGCATCACTGCACTCATTAATTACTCGCTGTGAACTCCAGTCAGTACTCATGACATTGGCTGGGAGGAATTAATGAGCTCAGTCCTGTCAAGGAGCTAAAGGAACAAGTAGTCTTGAATTGATGGGATAATTTGAGCATTTTGTTTATATCTCAACTTATGTTAATCCAACCCCTTCATACTATTTAGTTCATTGCCAGATAGTGTAATATTTGGTGTTGCTGATTGTATATCTCTGTTGCTTAGCCCAGTTCTCTTCCAGACTGTGTCTTAAAATAATATTTAAGTTAATTGGTAACTATTTGATTTTCAACATGAATCCTGAGGCCATCTAGAGCACAGCTTCTTGAGACAAGTTTTTAAAAGGGAGGATGATGTGACAATTACAGATTAAGATGTACATAAACATTTAGAAACATCATTAACAATTTCCTACTGCCCTACACCAGTGGCAGAGCACTTAGCGATTGTGTACATGGGAAAACAGCCATGGCCACAACCAACAAAGGAAGCTCAAATCCCACTGCTGTTAAGGAGGAGAACTGACCTTTGGCTGTCTATTGATAGAATGTGTTATCTCCATAAAACAAACAAAATTAAACCCATCCCCTTGTATTGAGCAAGTTTATTTTCCAGTAAACTTTAATTAGCAAGTCTCAAAAGGGCACCTCATTGCCATCCTTGGAAGGAGATGTTAGGGGGAACTAGAATGAATTGGGGAGTATTTCAGCCCCAGCTTCAGAGCTGGTTCTGAATTGGCTTATTCACAGAGTCATAGAATCCCTCCAGTGTGTAATCAGGCCATTTGACCCATTGGGTCCACATTGACCCTCCAAAGAACATCACACCCAGACACAGCCCCTATCCTTTCCCTTAAATAATGCATTTCCCATGGCCAATCCACCAAATCTGCACATCATTGGACTGTGGGAGGAAACCAGAGCACCCGGAGGAAACCCACGCAGACGCTGGGAGAATGTGCAATTCACATGGCATTGAAGAGAAATTTCCTCCGCCCATCCTATGACCCTCAACCCATTATCAATTGAGATGCGAGCGAGTCAATATTAAATTGAACTCCAGCTAGCATGTCTTAACACAAAGAACAGCAAATGTATCTAATAGTGTGCCAAGTACGATCATGGACACCAGGTAAACTGCAGTCGGATGCTAAGCTGAGAGTGTAAATCGCCTGTGCTGTTTTATTGTTCCCTGCAGAGTTCTGTAAATGTCTACATATTATAAAGTGTGGCAGTCTGACAGGAAACAGCAAGATTAGATCAAAAAAACAACTGTAACATGGGAGACAGACTGAAAAGGAAAAATGAAACTGGTTCATTGAGCTCAATAAGGGAAGTTGCTTTCCACCATGCATATATGACTGCAACAATAGTTTTCAATAATTGCAGCACTCCGAATGAATCAGAGTTCTAATCCAGGTACTTTGCTCAGTTAGTAACTAGTTAGTTAACTATTTGCTGGAATTATTGGTATAATTTGAAAAATGATAAGAATGTGCCATTCAGGGGATATTCAGAATGATGTTCAGGAAAAGACAAACAGGTCAGCGCAGATAGCTCTACATGTGCTGTGATGACTTATACATCACAACATAGTCTGCAACCCCATGCACCATGCACCATCCTGGAAGATACAAACCAACATTTAAAAAACCAGGCCGATTAGCAGGGTGAGGAAATGAACCTTTCTCCTTCACCCTACCCTTCGGTGGTCAAACCTAGTCAAAGAGAACACTTTAACCCTGCTTTATTTAACAAGATACATTCTATTTCTATGAGATGGTCACTACCTCAGCCAGGAACAGCACCAATCCAAGATTAGATTAGATTCCCTACAGTGTGGAAACAGGCCCTTTGGCCTAACAAGTCCACACTGATCCTCTGAAGAGCAACCCACCCCCCTACATTTACCACTGACTAACCCACCTAACACTACGGGCAATTTAGCACGGCCAATTTACTTAACCTGCACATCTTTGGACTGTGGGAGGAAACCGGAGCACCAGGAGGAAACCCATGCAAACACAGGGAGAATGTGCAAACTCCACACAGACAGTTGCCCTAGGTGGGAATTGAACCCAGGTCTCTGGCATTGTGAGGCAGCAGTGCTAACCACTGAGCCACTGTGCCGCCCACAAAGATGGGCATAATTCAAAGAATTGGTATTCATTTCCTGAGCTGTGAGCTAGTTCAACTGGTTCACTGTTCACTCATTCTGCCCATACAAATTTTAAAGGCATGACCCCAGGTCCTTCTTAACTTATTTAGGTGAAATAATTAGTCAATGTGCGTCCAATCTGGTACATCCAGTCTTTCATTAGCAAGGAAACAGAACATACGGACATGACCTCAGATGCTATATTTAGAAAGAAGATAATTGCATTTTGATTTTTAAAAAATTAAATGAACTAATCAATCTTTAAGGGAATAAATAATCAAGTCCTGACAGATTACATCCAAGCGTTTTAAAGTATCTAGAGAGAAAAGAACAATGATATTACTGTACATATTTAACTCTTCATCCAAGTAAGTTATACTTCCAGAAGATTGACGGATAGCTAATGTTTCTCTGTGTTTAAGCAGAAGGCTAGAACCTGACTAAGAAACAATAGATCAGTCAGCTTCATATAGGAGGAGAAATAATGGAATTCCTACAAGAGGAGAGAAATAGAAAGACATCTCAAAAGCAAAACTATAATAATGAATTGTCCAAATGGATTTCAAAAAGAAAAATCTTACCTAACTGAACTCAGTTAAGTTTTTGAAGAGGTAACAGAGAGACAGAGAGATAATCAAAGCATGTTTTTATCTAATTTGTCCAAAATCTATCGTACCACAAAATAGACTAATGAACATGGCTTGAGAATGCAGAGTCAGGGAACGAGTCACAGAATGGATACCTAACCAGCTTTAACCCAGGAAGCAGAGAGGAGGGTAAACATCTTTAGTGAATAACACACTGGAACATCAAAATGTCTCCATTCCGTACTGGGTGTAATTGTTTCTTTGCAGGATATATGGACATTTAACCTGCCCATGTGCATGAGCCCAACACCTTTCTATATTTCTGGTTACCCAGCATGTCACACGTACTCTACAATCCAAGCTCAGTTATCTCAGTATTGTTTGGATTTTGGAGGTTGTTCCCCTAAAACCTACATCTAGATCATTAATGCAAATAGTAAACAGCAGCGTCCTAAATCCAAACCACATGGATACCACTAGCAATTGGTCTCCAAGCAGATCCAAATTCATTGACACCCATTTTTCTATCTAAGACTATTTACCCAATTATTGATCCATTGTAGCAGATAATGCTTTATGAAGGCAGTGACTTTTGTCACACCATGTCACGGAGCATGAAAGATATCCAGGTTCTTTCCAGCTCGATGCTGGGTTCCCTGAATTTCAGAAAGGCTCTGCGAGCTGTCTACAGCTGCCTATTGTTAGGATCTCCGTGGATACCGCTATTCAGACTTTCAATTATTAACTGTAAGAATTACCCTGCAAGATTTCACTTTTAAACAAAATGTTGCCAACTAAGATTTAAACAAATTATGTACTATTAAATAATAATTCAAAAACACTACATCTTTAAATACGAAAACCTCACTTGAAAGCTTTCAGTTTTACTTTTATTTCCATCCAAGAATTCCTCCTTGTCTTGAGGGTTCTTTCACTTTCCCTGAGGTCAAACCAAGTTGTGCCACAGCTCTCAGGAATTCACATTGATTCTCCTCAGCTTCGCTGTTATTCTCGAAGGTGGGAGATTTCCTGAGATCCTTCCACCAGCTAGGTGACCCACCAACTCTACTTGAACGCTTTACATTTGTGAGTATCTGAGCTCAAACACAAATCTCATTCCTTTCTTGCTTAGTGAATCCCATCAGAAGATACCCTTGCTTTCTGATGGTCCTCTATGACTGCTGTACAGTTTCTGGCAGATTCTCTTTTTCTCTGGATGTTTCAAAGCTGCTTCCAGGCTCCAGCTAGTTCTTCTCCTAAGTTGGCCTAACTCCCAATTATCTTTTTCTGTAAGAAATTGCAAAAATGATCTATCTCCATGACAACATGGCACACTTGGGAGGTGCGGATAGAGACATAAATAAATTATCTATAATTCCCAAGCCCTTCTTTAAATCTGGGGAACCATATTAATATTTTAAAAGGCTTAGAATGGGATCATTCATTGAATAGGTTTCCCACTTTGGACTCTGACCTTATTTAAATTTAGCTCTATGATTTGCAATTATGCTAAATCCATTGCGACTTCCCTCCAAACATTTCTCCATCCCAAACTTCAGTTATATTCCTCAAAACATATGAACTTGTGACTTCATAATTCATAACACTATGTCTAAGGAAGGCATATCATTCCAAGTTCTTGCTCCTAATGCCCATCCTATGGCTCCTGTTTGTTATCAGAGAAGGATAGAATCAGCTTTAACTCCACAATAAAATAGTTCACCAACACCCAGAAATTGCCACATGGGTAAACTGTTGAATGGCTGCTACAATCCCAAGTTGTGCTCAGGCATGTATGAGCACCTGCAGGACAGGAGAGGATACTCGAAATAAAAACAGAAAGTATTCCAGAAACTCCACAGATCTGGCAGCATCTGTGCAGCATTTTCTGCATGTTTCACAATTATAGTCATAGAGTCATAGAAATTTACAGCACGGAAACAGACCCTTTGGTCCAACCCATCCATACCGACCAGATATCCCAATCCAATCTAGTGCCACCTGCCAGCACCCAGCTGATATCCCTCCAAACCCTTCCTATTCATATACCCATCCAAATGCCTTTTAAATGTTGCAATTGTACTAGCCTCCAGCATCTTCTGGCAGCTCATTCTATACACATACCACCCTTTGGATGAAAAGGTTGCCCCTTAGGTTTCCTTTATATCTTTCCCCTTTCACCCTAAACCGATGCCCTCTAGTTCTGGACTCCCCGACCCCAGGGAAAAGACCTTGTCTATTTATCCTATCCATGCCCCTCATGATTTTATAAAACTCTATAAGGTCACCCCTCAGCCTCTGACGCTCCAGGGAGAACAGCCCTAGCCTATTCAACCTCTCCCTGTAGCTCAAATCTTCCAACCTTGGCAACATCCTTGTAAATCTTTTCTGAACCCTTTCAAGTTTCACAACATCTTTCCGATAGGAAGGAGACCAGAATTGCACGTAATATTCCAACAGTGGCCTAACCAATGTCCTGTACATCCGCAACATGACCTCCCAACTCCTGTACTCAATACTCTGACCAATAAAGGAAATCATGCCAAACATCTTCTTTATTATCCTATCTACCTGTGATTCCACTTTCAAGGAGCTATGAGCCTGCATTCCAAGGTCTCTTTGTTCAGCAACACTCCCGAAGACCTAACCATTAAGTGTATAAGTCCTGCTAAGATTTGCTTTCCCAAAATGCAGCACCTTACATTTATCTGAATTAAACTCCATCTGCCACTTCTCAGCCCATTGGCCCATCTGATCAAGATCTCGTTGTAATTTGAGGTAACCTTCTTCGTTGTCAACTATGCCTCCAATTTTGGTGTCATCGGCAAACTTACTAACTACACCTTATTTTGGAAGGAAGTAGAATACTATTTAAAATGCATTTTTGGAAAAAACCATGTACTGAAGCAAGTGTGTATTATCCTGTGGCTCGCCCTTTGTTTTCCAGTGTCTTTGTTGTGATTCATGTGGCTGTAACCATTCAAAATGAGAGTGTTCCAGATGATTGTGTGATCTTGCTCTCTGGCCGTATTTTGTAACACAAACCCTTATTCAATGGTCTTCTTTCCCAGGAGATGAAGCGGAGGCAGCTTCCGGAGGAGTGAGCAATTCCAGAAAATGCTGAAGCCGCCATACACTTGTACACATAAATTCATATACACGCACACAAACTCACATAAAAACACACACAAACTCATATACACACACATAAACTCATACATACACAGACAAACTCACATAAAAACACACACAAACTCATATACACTCACATAAACTCATATATACACAGACAAACTCACATAAAAACACACACAAACTCATATACACACACATAAACTCATATATACACAGACAAACTCACATAAACACACACAAACTCATAAACTTATATATACATACAAACTCACATATACACATGCAAACTCATATATACACACACAAACTCATCTACACACAAACTCATCTACACACAAACTCATACACACACAAACTCATATACACAAAAACATATATACACACAAACTCATACACATAAGCTTATATATACACACAAACTCATATATACACAAACTCATATAGACACAAATATATACAAATAAATATACACACAAACTCATATGCACACACAAATTGACATACACATAAATTCATATACACAGACTCATACATAAATTCAAATGCACATACACACATTCAAAATTCCATACACATGCGCACACATGCAAATTCAAATACGTACACAAACTTATATACACATACACACACAGGTGTTAGTGAGTTTTGAGAAGATTTGTAGCTTAGGTTGAGGTTCTGGATGTAGGTTTGCTCGCTGAGCTGGAAGGATCGGTTTCAGACGTTTCATCACCATCCTAGGAAAGGATGAAGCACTGGTGGTATGGCCAGCTTTTCATTTATGTGTTTAGGTTTCCTTGGGTTGGTGATGTCATTTCCTAGAAAACGAAACCTTCCAGCTCATCAGGCAAACCTACATGCACACAGAGACAAAAGCCCATACACAAATTCATATGCACATGTATACAGACTCACAAAGAGTCATGGGTTACTTCATTGCTGGGAAATCCATTTATATCTTGCAAAAGCCACACAGCACCAGATGTTTCTTTAAGTTAACTGTTGTATATTAATACCGAATCTTGTTGAATACTTTTTAAGAGGAAAGGCTTGTATTTATGTAACACGTTTCACGATCTCAGAATGTTCTTCACAGCCAATGAAATACTATTTGAAGCGTATCAATGTGAAGTACTTTTAAACAGACTAACTTTAATAATTGCTGCTTAATTCAAAACATTGGGTATTTCAATTACAGTTTAAGATGACTGAATTCTGAGGATTAGACTATATTCCCACTGTTGTATAAAGGAGCTGGGATCCAAGCCTTTGATGTCAGATGCATGTCTTGTCTTGTTGGAAATGTTCTAAAAAAGGGTCTGTTATTTAGTGGCATTCCAGCAGGGACCTAGCTTGCATCAAGTTAAATATAAAACGGGGAGATTTGGGCTCTAAAGACCAGCAGCCAACATCTCTCACCAATAACACAAACATTAATATAAAAATGCCTGTGTTTGTGTTGCCAGATGGATTGCTTGTTGCAGCCCTGTCTTGTTTATCCAGTTAGTAATTTGGTCACTAGTCAATGTACACACATTATGTGTTCCCCCACAGCTATCGGAAGGATTTTGTGAAACTTGAAAGGGTACAGAAAAGATTTACAAGATGTTGCCAGGGTTGGAGGATTTGAGCTACAGGGAGAGGCTGAACAGCCTGGAGCTGTTTTCTCTGGCACATCGGAGGCTGAGGGGTGACCTTATAGAGATTTATAAAATCATGAGCAGCATGGATATGGTAAACAGACAAAGTCTTTTCCCTGGGTTGGGGCGTCCAGGACTAGAAGGCATAGGTGAGAGGGGAAAGATACAAAAGAGACTTATGGTGCAACATTTTCACGCAGAGAGTGGTGCATGTGTGGAATGGGCTGCCAGAGGAAGTGGTAGAGGCTGGTACAATTCCAACATTTAAGAGGCATTTGGATGGGTATATGAATAGGAAGGGTGTGGAGGGATATGGGCAGGGTGCTGGCAGGTGGGACTAGATTGGGTTGGGAAATCTGGTCAGCATGGATGTGTTGGACCGAAGGGTCTGTTTCTGTGCTGTACATCTCTATGACTCTATGACTGCATGAGACAGGTCGAAAAGTGAATTAATTGCCTTTAACCTTGGGTATGGAGGTGGTGGGGGTGTTGTGGGGAATTTGCAAACTGTCGGTGGGTGGGTATAGGTTGTGGGGGCTGGGCAAGAGGTATTGAGGCAGAGTTAGGGTGGTCTGTTGGCCAAGTTAATTTGTCACGTTCCTAATTCTGACCAAACAACATCCAGCTTGTGTTGAGTGACATTTCACATTGGAAACAGTAGGTTCCGGATGTGTCATTAGAGCAAGTCTCAGTGAGATGAAGCAAACTTTTGTCTTGAGATTTTGTGGAGAGCTGATTAAAATCAGGAATTGGGACTGACAGTGCTCACAGCACACAGAACACAACCTACATATGTTGGCAGAGGCCAAGCTGAATACTCCAGCCAAATAGTTTTAATGCATTAGTTTGTGGAGAAAATAGCATGAAATGTTGGTTTGTAGGGCAGGATCCTTTGGCATGTACGCTGCACTGTTTAATGAAAGTGGCTGTGTTCTTGGAGCTATCTTAGAGCAGAAATACATGTCAAGAGGCAATTTGGATTTCCTCCTGAATTCTTGACCTCAATAATGTTGCTGTGAGGAGGGAAGCGTGGAAGGCAGGCACGTAATCAGAGCTTAATCTTAGATTTGTTGCAGTCCAGAAGGGTAGCTATTTGGCCCATCAAATCTGTGTCAGCTGTTTCCAAGATGAACTGAACTGCTTCCACCTGGCCCATCCATCTCAGGTACATTGTCAGGGAGTTCTCCGCTGCTCAGGAATTCTTGGGAAATTGTAAACATGTCATGCAAAAACTGGAGGAAATCCCATGAGTGTGTTTCCAATGCAGAGATTCAGGCCATCCTTCCATTGAGCAGCAGGCAGGGCCATTCTCAACAGTAACGCTGTGCAAAACATCCTCCCACAGTGACTGAATCATTCCCCCTACAGTGTGACCCTCATCACTCTCCCACGGTGGTATCCCCCTCCCTCCCACGCCACACTGATCTCCCCATCCCCACTCCCACACTGAGATCTCCCTCCCCCTCCCACACAATCCCCGCCTGCCCACACCATTCGCCATCTCCCCTACTCTCACACTGAAATCCCACCCCAACCCCATATTGATTTCCCCACCCCCATTTCCACACTGAGATCCCCTCTCCCTCCCACACTGAGATCCCATCCCCCCTCCCACACTGAGGTCCCCCTCTCGCTCCACACAAAGATCCCAATCCCTCTCCTACACTGAGATCCCCCTCTCTCCCCCACACTCAGCTTACCCCTCTCCCTCCCACTTTGGGATGCCCTCCCCCACCCACACTGAGAACCCTCTCCCCCACCCACACTGAGGTCCCCCTTTCCCTCCCACACAGAGATCCCAATACCCCCCACACTGAGATCCCCCTCTCCCTCCCACATTGGGATCCCCCTCACCCCCCCACACTGAGATCCCCCTCTCCCATCCACGCTAAGATCCCCCTCTCCCTTCCACACTGAGATCCCCTGCCCCTCCCACACTCAAATTCGCATCTCTCATCCCACACTGAGATCCCATCTCCCACTCAAACTGAGAGAGACCCCTCTCACCCACCCACACTGAGATCCCCCTTTCCTCTCACACTGAGAACGCTCTCCCACTCCCACACTGAGACCCCCCCCTCCCTCCCTCCCAAACTGAGAACCCTCTCCCCCTCCTACACTAAGATCCCCCTCTCCCTCCCACACTGAGATCACCCTCTCCCTCCCACACTGAGATCCTCCTCCCCCCACTCACACTGAGATCACCCTCTCCCTCCCACACTGAGATCACCCTCTCCCTCCCACACTGAGATCCTCCTCCCCCCACTCACACTGAGATCACCCTCTCCCTCCCACACTGAGAACCCCCTCCTACACTAAGATCCCCCTCTCCCTCCCACACTGAGATCCTCCTCCCCCCACTCACACTGAGATCCCCATCTCCCTCCCACACTGAGATCCTCCTCCCCCCACTCACACTGAGAACCCCCTCCCCCTCCCACACTAAGGTCACCCTCTCCCTCCCACATTGAGATCCCTATTTCCCTCCAGGTTTCAGTCGAGAGTAACTACAAGGAGTTTCACGTTGAGTATTGTCCCGTGTGAGGAACCCCATAGCAATGAGGCTTTAATGTCATCCTAAGGGTGTTAATGTATTTAAATAAGCCTCTCACTAGTGAGAATCCCAACTCTGTGCAACAGTCGGTTGGAAAATGGGACTTTGCTATTGACATCAGGAATCTCCTATCTACTGATCTGATGTGATTACCCCCATTTTCTCCCCAATCTCCACATCATTCAGAGGGTAGGACCACTCAACCCCTTCCTCCTAGGGGTTCCTTCACCTTAAGCTCCCTTGTCAAGTCTGCCTCATTCTAAATCCAGTATTGCCTGTTCCCTAGTGGGCTCTACCACAAGCTGCTCCAAAAAAGCCATCTCATAAATGGGCAAAGAAATGGCAGATGGGGGTACAACGTAGGAAAGTGTGAGGCATGGACTATTTTCTAAATGGGGCGAAAATTCAGAAGTCTGAAGTGCAAAGAGACTTGGGAGTTCTAGTCCAGGATTCCCTCAAGGTAAACTTGCAAGTTGAGTCATTAGTTAGGAAGGCAAATATAATGATGGCATTTATTTTGAGAGGACTTGAATATAAAAGCAGGGATGTACTTCAGAGGCTCTATAAGGCTCTGGTCAGATCTCATTTGGAGTATTGTGCACAGGTTTGGGCCCCATATCCCAGGAAGGATGTACCTGCCCTGGAGTGCGTTCAGAGGCGGTTCTCGAGAATGGTCCCAGGAATGAAAAGCTTAATATATGAGGAACGTTTGAGGATTCTGGGTCTATACTCAATGGAGTTGAGAAGTATGAGGGGGGATCTAATTGGAAGTTTACAGAATACTGAATGGCCTGGACAGAGTGGATATGGGAAGATATTTCCATTGGTCAGAGAGACTAGAACCCGAGGACACAGCCTTAGAGTAAAGATAAGACCTTTTAGAAAGGAGAGTAGTGAATCCAAAGAATTCATTGCCACAGCAGGGTGTGGAGGCCAGATCATTGAATGTATTTAAGATGGAGATAGATAGGTTCTTGATTGTTAAGGGGATCAAGGGTTATGGGGAGAGTGGGAGAATGGGATTGAGAAACCTATCGACCATGAGTGAATGGCGAAGTGGACTTGATGGGCTGAATGGCCTAAGTTCTGCTCCTATGAATTATGCTCTTATGGATGTGAAAATTGAGTGAGTACCTTTCTTCAGCTTAATGTACAGTGTACTTTTGAAATAAAAATACCAGTTGAGTTTTCGGACTCAGTAGACAGAAGAGTCACCAAAAAGGTCTGAATCATTGACAGGGAAGCTAGGAAGCATATGGGGCACCTAATAATATGCGACATATCTGGAGAGGTGAGGGACATGGAGTGTCTTCCCACCTTAAGAAGAGCACCTCGAAATAAAACTCCCCAAAGTCCTGAACGACACCCAGTCAGATTCACGACCAGCTGGCTGGGAGAGAGGGGGAGCCTGAAATAATCCTGAGCAGTCAGTGGGGGAAGGGTATTTCAGTGCATTTTCAGTTTGCGCTGAGGGTGCAGACTATTTCCTCTGAATTCAGAAAGCTGGGGTTCGAGTGGATGAAGACTCACTGAGGGTCTTAGAGGAGTAGAGGCTGAAGGCATATCTGCTCCTCCTGGCCCATAAAGTGTTAATAGAGAAGGGCAGCTGTCTGGCATGTATCTGTTTGCCAGCAGACAGTGCTGAATTCCTCCTGGCTTGACATTCATATTACAATGCCCTTGTCTGTATTCACCATTCCAGATCCTTAGCAAACTCCACAAGCTGGCACCAACCCAACAATGTGGAAAATTGCCCAGCTACGTCTTGTGCGTGAATAGCAGGACAAATCCAACCAGGCCAGCTACCACCCCATCAGGGCGCACTCAACCATCAGTCAAGTGCTGAAAGGTGTCATCAACAGCGCTATCAAGCAGCACTTGCTTATCAATCACTTACACATTGGCACTCAGTGTCTGCCAGGGTCACTCAGTCCCTGACATCATTAAAGACTTGGTTCAAACATGGAAAAAGAGCTAAATTCCAGGGGTGAGATGAGGGAGATTGCTGTTGACGTCAAGGGTGCATTTGACCCAGAATCATTGGGAATCAGTGAGAAACTCCGCAGGTTGGAGTTAAAGCACATAGGATTGGAGATATTGAGGTAGAAGATTGGTTAGCAGACAGGAAACAAAGAGTAGGAATAATTTTTTTTTCTGAATGGCAGGTAGTGTCCAGTGGGGTACCGCAGGGACCAGTACAAACATCCCAGCTGTTCATAATAGATGTTAATGGTTAAGATGAAGAAACAAAATGTACTATTATCTACATTTTCAGACCACACAAAGCTGGTTGGAAGTGTGAGCTGTAGGGAGGATGCAGGATGTGATTTGGACAGGCCGAGTGAGAGGGCAAATGCGTGGCAGATGCAGTATAATGAGAATAAAGGTGAGGTTATCCATTTTGCTAGAAAAAATAAGAAGGCAGATTATTATTTGAACGGCTATGAATTGAGAGAGGGGAATGTTCAATGAGACCTGGGTGTCCTTGTGCACCAATCGCTGAAAGTAAATGTGCCGATGCTCACTAACTTGATTGAAATTTTTGAGGAAGGTGATGAAGGTGATCAATGATGATAGAGCAGTGGATGTTGTGTACATGGACTTTAGTAAGGCTTTCGACAAGGTCCCTCATGATAAGTTCATCCAGGAGATTCAGATGCATGGTATCCACAGTGACCTGGCCGCATTGATTCAGAATTGGCTTGCCCATGGAAGGCAAAGGGTAGTGTTTTTCAGGCTGGAGGTCCGTGACTAGTGGTGTTCCACAGGGATCCGAACTGGGACCTCTGCTGTTTGTGATATACATAAATGATATGGATGAAAATGTAGATGGGTGGGTTAGTAAGCTTGCAGACAACACAATGATCAGTGGAGTTGCAGATTGTGTAGAAGGTTGTCAAAGAATGCAGCAGGATATGGATCAGGTACAGATATGGGTGTAGAAATGACAGATGGAGGTTAATTAGGTAAGTGTGAGGTGCTGCACTTTGGAAGATCCATTGTTAAGAAGACGTATACACTTACTGGCAGAACCCTGAACAGCAATGATGTATAGAGGGATCTTGGGGTTTAAGTCCTCAGTTCCCTGACAGTGGATAGGGTGGTTGTTGGTTGAGACATTTGAGTACATGAATCAGAATGTCATGTTGCAGCTTTATAAGACCTTGGTTAGGCCGCATTTAGAGTATTGCATTCAACTCTGGCCAATTGCATTCAATTACAGGAAGGAGGCTTTGGAGACAGTACAGAAGAGGCTTACTATGATGATGCCTGGATGAAATGGTATGAGCTGTAGGGAGAGGCTAGATAAAGTCAGGTTGTTTTCTCTGGAGCAGCAAAGGCTGAGGGGAGACTTGATAGAAGTCTTTAAACTTATGAGATGCATCGATAGGGTTAACAGTCAGAAATTTTACCTCAGAGTTGAAATGTCTAATATTGGGGGCATGCATTTAAGGTGAGAGGGGGAAAGTTCAAAGGAGATGTGAGGGGCAAGTTTTTTACACAGGAAGTGGTAGGAGTCTGGAATGCGATGCTCGGAGTGGTGGTGGAGGCAGACACAGTCGAGGCATTTAAGGGGCTTTTAGATAAGTACATGGATATACAAGAAATGGAGGGATATGAACCAGGGCAGGCAGAAAGGATTAGTTAATTTAGCGTCATGTTCAGCACAACATTGTGGGCTGGAGGGCTCGTTCCTGTACTGTACTGTACTTTGTTCTACTCGGTCCAGCAGGGAGTAAAGAAGGTCACTGTATGTCAGCTTTCATAGCGAGATGATTCAAGAACAGGAACAAGGGTGTCTTACTGCAATTATACAGGACATGAGGCTACACCTGGAATATCTGTGCAGTTTTGGTCTCCTTATCTTAGGAGGATGCTCTTGCTATAGAGGGAATACAAAGAAGGTTTGCCAGGTTGATTCCTGAGATGATAGGGCTGATGTACGAGGAGAGATTGAATCAATTAAGGTTGTATTCAGTGGAGTTTAGAAGAATGATGGGGATCTCATAGAAACCTATAAAGGTCTAATCTGATTAGACAGGTTCGATGGTGAAAGGGTGTTTCTGGGAGTCCAGAACCAGGGATCATAGGTTAAAGATAAGGTGTAAATCTTTTAGGACTGAGATGAGGAGAAATGTCTTCTCCCAGAGAGTGGTGAGCCTGTGGAATTCTCTGTCACAGAAAGTGATTGAGTCTAAAATAGAATGTATTTTCAAGAAGGAGTAGATATAGCACTTGTGGCTAAAGAGATCAAGGGATATGAGGGGGAGGGTGGGATAAGAGTTATTGAGCTTGATAATCAGCGATGAGCATATCGAATAATGGAGCAGGCCCAAGGGGTGGAGTAGCCTACTCCCACACCTACCTTCTATTTTCTCTGAATCATGCTGCGCAAAAAGAAAAGATAGTTGTGGTTGTTGGTGGTGAGTCATCTCAGCTCCAGGGCATCTCAGCAGGATTCCTCAGGGTAATGACCTAGGCCCAACCACATTCAGCTGCTTCAGCGATGCCTCCCTCTGTTGTGAGGTCAGAATTGGGAATGTTTGCTGATGACTACACAGTGCTCAGCAAAGCTTGCAACTCTTCAGATACTGAATGCAGCATGACTAGCACATGTAGGTGACAAACAAGTGTCGAGCATGACCATCTTCAACAAGAGAGAATCTACCCGTTGCTCCTTGACATTCAATAGCATTGCCATCAGTAAACATCCTGAGGGCTACCTTTGGGCAGAAAATGAAATAGGCCAAGACCAGGTTAGAGTCTAGGACTCCTGCAGTGAGGGCCCAACTCACCTCCTGACTCCCCAAAGCCTCGCCACCATCTCCAAGGCACAAGTCAGAAGTATAATGGAACACTCCCCTCTTGCCTAGATGGGCGAAGCTCCGACAACACTCAAAGTCTTGACACCAACCAGGACAAAGCAGCCCACTTGATTAGCACCACATCCTCAAGCATCCATTCCCTCCATCACGGACTCACAGTAATAGCTGTGTGTACCATCTACAAGATGCACTGCAGAAATTCACCGAAGACTCTCAGATAGCACTTTTCATACCCATAACCACTTCCAACAAGAAGAGCAAGGGCCGCGGATACACAGGAACACCATCACCTGCAAGTTCGTCTCCAAGCCATTCACCATCTTGACTTGGAAATATATCACTGGACATGTCACAACTTCACTGTCACTGGATCAAAATCCTGGAATTGTGGGTGTACATACAGCACATGGAATGCAGCAGTTTAAGAAGGCAACTCACCACCACTTTCTCAAGGGCAGCTAGGGAAATGCAATACACTGGCCCAGCCAGCAACACTCACATTTTGTAAGTGAATAAAAAATCTGTCATTAATATCATGGCAGCTGGAAGCACGCAATGTGTGATCCACCTTGATTTTCAAACTATTCCTCCCTCCGCCCCCTCACCCTGTCCAGACCAGGAGGTGTTATATCTGAAGCGAGAACATCCTTTCTCATTCTTTTGTTTCACAAGAATCCAGAAACTAAGATTAACGTTGAAAGACTGTTCGGTGGAAACAGAAACAAAAGCATATAAAAGAGGGTTAGAGAAACCATACAAGTGAAAGATAAGGTTGGGGAGAGAGTGCAAGGGTTGAGCTTGTTATTTAGAGCAACAAGAAAAGTATTTTAAAAACATGCTGGAAATAGCACACTAAGAAAAGATATCTAATTGAGCTCAGAATGCAGCTAAAACAAATTGCCTCCTAATTGATTCAAGCCATATTTATTTAAAGCAATAAGATTTATTGTCTTAAGGGGCTAGTCAACTTTGCACACAGCTCCCATTCAATATATTGTACATGACATGATTAATGTACAGTACACTTGCTACTTTTAAAATCGCCAATCTTCTATAGAGTGTGAGCAATGCTGGGGAATCTACTCATATTAGGTAGAGTTCACCAGGTAAATATATTAGGTATAACACTCTGGCAGTGTATAAAGGATAAAAAGTTTGAAATATGTGATTGCCTGTGAGCACTTTAGAAAAAAAGGCTCTTCGTTGAGTTTAATCTTCCATATTTTTCAGGGGAATACAGTTGCTACTCTTTAAGCAAAGAGATCAGTAGTTGGATTGAAAAATGAACTAATATGGCTTTGAAACAAAAACAGGAAGTGCGGTGGAGAAACTCAGTGGGTTTGGCAGTATTTGTGGAGAGAGAGAGAGAGAAGAGTTGACATTTTGAGTCCAATGACCCTTCTTCAGAACCAGACTTGAAACATTAACTCTATTTCTCTCTCCATAGATGCTGCCAGACCTGCTGAGTTTCGCAGCAATTTCTAGGATTTTGTTTCAGATCTTCAGTTGTTTGTTTTATTTTAACATGGCTCTGATGCTAGTTGTGCCACTTATTGGCAATCCATGCCCATGATTACCCAGGCTGTGAGCTCTGGAATTTAAACCTTCAATCTCTCCACCCCTCTGACCCTCCTTAAAACCTACCTAAAGCTTTTGGTCTCCTGTCCAAATATCACCGTAAGTAGCTCAGTGTTGGATTCTTGTCTGCTAATTGTACTTAAGAAGCATCTTGTCGTAGTTGTGGGTATGTTCGCTGAGGTGGGAAGTTGATTTGCAGATGTTTCATCCCCTGTCTCGGTGACATCTTCAGGGATTTGGAGCCTCCTGTGAAACGCTGCTGTACTGTGTCTTCTGTAATATATTTGGTTCCGTGCTGGTTGTTGGTTCCAGTTGCTATTGTAGAAGCCGGTATATGGGGTTTAGCATATAGACCTAAACCCAATATACCAGCGACTACAACAAACCATAGGAACCAACAACCAGAGGTTGCAGGAACGGAACCAAATAAACTCCAGAAGGCACAGTACAGCAGCGTTTCACGGGAGGCTCCAAATCCCTGAAGATGTCACCGAGACAGGGGATGAAACATCTGCAAATCAACTTCCCAGCTCAGCGAACATACCCACAACTACGCCACTGGCATCCGAGCTACAAATCTTTCTGCAAACCTTGAAGCATAATGTGTCATTTTATTATAGGTTGAAAACAGTATACAAATGAAGGTTCTTGCAGTTAGATGGTGTGGCCTTGCTGGGTCAAAAGCCTGTGTCTTGCTCCTCATCGTTTTTTTTTAAGAAAATTTTTTTGTCGTTTCTCTCCATCATAAAGACTCTGTAACATCAGCTGCCTCCAATCTACCTGAGCCCATCATCTGTTGAGACTCTCATTAAAACCATTTATCACTGACCCACTCGACTATTCTATATCTCAGCCCTCTCTCTACTGCTCCTTTGGTTCACTCTTGCTTTTTTTGTCTGATCAGCTTTCTATGACACACTATTGGGCATTCTTTCTGCATTAAAGCTGCTAAATAAATTGTCCGGACAGAGACTACTTTTAAAAACTGATGAAAGATCTGCACTCAAAGTGTTAATGAGATGTTTCTCTTTACAGATGCCATTAGGCGTGTTGTGCATTTCTGTTTTATTTCCAGATTTCCTGCAATCATGAATTTATTTTTATATCTAGTCCTGGTACCAGAATCCCAGCTGATTGAATTATTCATGACTCTGAAGTTTTCCTCCCTCCCATTTTTGTTCCATTGCTATTCCTCCTGACTTGCTTTCATGGAGCTGAGCTGTTACAGAAAATTAATGGAATCATGAAAAGCAAAAATGGACCCAGGGTCCTCAGATGCTGACATTACCTCTGTACTTTCAATGAAACCACAAACATGACTCATTCTGATGGAATGTGATAGAATCAGCCTCCCTATGCCTTCATATTTATCTTCCTATCTCTATGCTCGAGCCTCCCTTTTCAATGCTCCCATTACGTTTCTATTTTGGTCAGCTATATGCTTTCTGTGGATCTGGTTGTGCTACTTAAAACACCACCACCTTCACAGCAAAGAAAGACAGACTTCAGTTATCCAGAGTAGACAGGCAGGAGGCTGGAAGATCACAGCAAGCCAGGCAGCATCAGGAGATGGAGAAGTCGATGTTTCGGGTGTAACCCTTTTTCAGGACTGGGGGTGGGTGTGAGGGGAGCCACAGATAAAGGGGGTGGCGGGGGCAGGGTGGTGAAGTGGGGATAGGTGAAGACAGGTAGAGGGTACAAGCTGGTTGGTCAATGAGAAGAATGAATCCGGTTGATGGCAGGGAGGGGTGGAAGGGGGGAGGGGGTGGGAAGGGAATCGGGGATGGGAACAAGGGTTATTTGAAATTGGAGAACTCAGTGTTGAGTCCTCCGGGCTGTAGGCTGTCCAGGCAGAAGATGAGGTGTTGTTCCTCCAATTTGTGGTTTGGTTCATTGTGGCAATGGAAGAGCCCATGGATGGTCATGATGGAAAGGGAATGGGAAGGGGAATTAAAATGGGCGGGGACTGGGAGGCCTAGTCAGCCCCTGCAGGCCTGGCTGAGATGTTCAGCGAACCATTCCCTAAGACCTTTTACAACCCAAGGAACTCTCACAGCCCTCAACATCCAAATGAAGTCCTTTTTTATTAAACTTATTCATGCATGCAATGTGGGTATTGTTAGCTAGGCAGCATTTATTGCCCATTTATTCCTTGAGGAGGTGGCATGGAGATTATGGAGGCATATGTACATTCAGATGCTGTTGGGGAGGGAGTTACAGGGTTTTGAACCAACAACAGTGAAGGAATATTCTGCATCAGGAAGGTTTGTGACTTAGGGGTAGTTTGCAATATTCCCATTGACCTGCTACACTGTTCTTTCTAGGTGGTAGAGGTTGTGGGTTTGGAAGATACTGTTGAAGTTACCTTGGTGAATTGCTTTTGCTGTCCTTTTCAGTGTAGTCAGTGTTGAAATGTAGGAAGTAAACCAGCCACTTTATAGCAAACTCCCACAGATAGCGATGCAAAAATAACCCAATGAAAACAGAAAATGCTGGAGACATTCAGCAGGTCTGGCAACATCTGCGGAGGCAGAAATGAGTTAATGTTTTCAGTCCGACATGACTTCTTCAACCTTCTTTCCTAATTGTTAGTTGAGGAATAAACATTGCCCATTGACACAGGGGAGAGTTCCACACTTTTTGCCAGGGGACCTGATCAGATGGAGCCTCAGATTAACTTCTTATTTAACATTGGCGCCACCAACAGTGCAGCACTCCCTCAATACAAACATTATTTGGAAACGTCCCGGATAGATCCACTGTGGTAAATGTGCTGTTTGTTGTGCCATACAGATTGGGAAAGAGCTCATTGGGATGAATTCTCAGGGATTCCTTCAATGCACAACTAGCAGAAATCCAGGAAAACAACACCAACGGCTGTTATTTACCGTCTATCTGATGGTGGTTTTAACGTTTTAGCAGTAGACCAGGAGAATTTGTAAAAATTTTGAATGCAACTAAAAGAGCATCTCAGTCCCAGGATTGCACCTCGAAGTTAATGTTAGCCAGGCTGGGAGCTGCAATGGGGCCCTTGCACAGTCTCTACATTGGTAAAGGTTAAAAAGTCTACAGGAAAGCTCACCTGGTTTGAAATATCAACATCAGGCTGGGCATAATTTGAACTGCCCTGCCCAGTGAGGTAGGGTTGGCTTATCATTGGTCCACCATCTTGAAGAATGCCCCTTGAGTAAAATGCCAATGGGCAATGGGTGCCAGTGGAACAGTAGCCCAACACCAGTTGAAAATACATCTGGAAAAAGATTGAGACGGAAATTTTTAAAGACTATACACATTTAAGGGATTCTTAGAAATTTATCTGTCAATTAAATTTGAGTCAACTTATTGGTATTATCACATTGTGGTGCTTGAAAAATAACTTTGTATTGGTGAGATTGTTGTTACTTCTGTGTTTCCAGTTATCTACGCAGTGAGAGTCACAGTGCTGATTGTCAAAGCAATTCCTTTTAATTGTGTCAGAATGTTGCAATCACACCATTAAATAATCATCAGATATTATTAACAAGTACCTCATTACAGACAGACTGAGTTATTGAATCACCGTAATTACCCATAAATACCATATATCGGAAGCATGGTGTTGAACAGCTGCTCTGTGCAACTCTCTTATGTCAAGTTAATTTTGCACTAATTATTTTTTTAAAGGATGTAGGTTGAATTTTGATACTGCTTTTTGAGAAAGACTTGTGGAGGGTTTTGGGATTTCAATAAAATCACAATGGAATGAGGGACTTTTCCACATTTCTGCATCCGTGTGCAGAACATCTCCCCTGCCCCGCCCCATTACTGTTGGCTTCATTTCAATTTGATATGCATTTTGTTTTTACACACCCCAGCCCCCCAGATTCTGCAGGAGATGGGTGTACAGTCCCAAGGGGAGCCTCCCTGTACTATTCTTAACATGTGTGAAGCAAAATTGTCAAGCAATTAGTATAGCCTGGCACAGAGTTCCATCGTGATCAAGCTTCAAAACCCACACACATGTACTTTCAAACTGGAGTCATTTGGATCAGGGAATAAAAAGACATAGGTCTGCCTTTTCCTGTTTTTTTCCCAAGCCTAATGAGTCTCTAACCAATTGTACATTGCTGAGACAGCATGGCATTACAGGCAATAGGCAGATATCCTTCTAGGTGCTATTTTATGGAAATGCCCAGATCCTCCAATTTATTGTGAAAACTTTGGTGGAATTCCTCCAAACAATTTGGTTAAAACCTGCCAAATTATCTTGACAGAGAGGCCACTTCGATATTCTCCTGTTTTGCACTCCTTAGGACTTAAAGATTTGGGTCACATTGCAACATTGGTTGGCTTTAAATAGATCATTAAAATCATTATTTATTTCATTTTATTTTATTGCTTCTTGGCTTTCCTTGTCCATTATTCCTTACAACGTGTTTGCATTGACGTACTTACTGATCATGGTCACTGGGAATATCTCTCCTGATTCTACACTCAAACCGTCCTCCATTTTGTGCAACGTTGCCATGGTAACACACATTGCACCCTGCAAGATTGATGTCCAATTTCCTCAGTCCTGACAAATCTGGAAAAGACTCAAGTCTTTAATTTTCCTCAGAGGGATATTAGGAGGTTAGAGTGCAGCCTGAGTGCCAACATCGCTCTGCTCTGCTGATTGAAACAGATCAAAAATCTCAATCAGCCGATAACTGCACATTATTAAACATCGACATGAATGAAAATCATACAGTATAGATTTTTGAAATTTAGAGATCCTTTATACAAATCCTGGACTGTCTATTCCTAAATCCCTGTAATCCAGTAACCTCCCCTCTACCTGTGCCATTACTTTGTAGAAATGGTGATGCTAAGCACTGAATCCCTATACAGAGTCTACTTTAAAGCTAAGGTATTGTTGATTATGTTGATTATACAAATACTTTTCTTTGAATTTTTAATTAAATAAAGCTGTCACTTGGTGAACGCTGCTGTTGTGCTTTATGTGCTGACGTTTCTTACACAAAAACACTACCACAATTGATAGATAAATTCCATCTATGTTATACAGCACACATTCAATGTAATAAAACTTCCACTGCACCGCCACTGTGATAAAATTGGTTTTTTTACTGAGATGCAGCATGATTTCAGCTTCTATAATTCAGGGAAACTAGATGAGGGTATATAAACGATATATATATATATAAATGCTCAATTATATGTGGAAGTAACCGTTATAATTAGTCACTCTGAGAAAGGTGCCCAAGGGATTAGGGCAAGCTTTTTGATCGTATATATAAATTTTCCTTTGAATAGTTTGAATGTATGTTTTGGAATTCAACAAATGATAATTGAAAACGTTTCTCAGCCTGCCCATTCCCAATTGTAGAATCTTTCTGGAGTCTTTGGATAGAGCTTATCAGTGTTCTTCCACAGGAAGTGAGGGTAAAAGATTTACAAAGGAAAGTTCTGCATGTCATAATTCAACATTTGTTGCTCAAGGTTATATTTTGATTAAATCCCGACTCTTATACTGAAGTGTTACTCTGCTATTTTCCAAATTTAAGGAACAGCACCCGAAATAAGTGATGAAACCAGTGAGGTGAAATATAATGAAGAGGTTATCTGTTGGGCCCTTGGGTTCACTACAAATTGACTTGGTTAGGAACAGGAATGTATTGGTAATAATCCATCTCCACAACGCCAAATAATGTAGGTTCGTTGCTGGGACTGTTTTCTCTTAAATGTTCTAACTCAGGCAGAAGACTTGTGGAGGGTGGGCAAGCAGGAGGTTGGCAGAGCACAGCAAGCCAGGCAACATCAGGAGGTGGAGAAGTCAATGTTTCAGGTGTAACCCTCCTTCAGTCCTGACAAAGGGTCATTCCTGAAATGTTGACTTCTCCACCTCCCAATGCTGCCTGGCCTGCTGTGTTCTTCCAGCCTCCTGCTTGTCTCCCTTGGATTCCAGCTTCTGCTGTTTTTTTTGTCTCTAACTAAGAAGACTTGAGGAAGCACTGAAAAATCTACATTAACAGTAGAAGTTCACTTTAATCTCCACCTCAGAAGATTGGCAATTCTGGGCTTCCCACTTCTTGGAATTGTCCCACAATTGTATAAAACCATAAAATTCCACCACTCTGAGAACACCCATGCAAAGTTTTGTTTTACAATGCTTACACCTGTCAACAAGATTCTAAACCTAGTATTATTCAGTGCACTGAACTTCCTCTGGTTTCACAGGCTATTATCGCTGTCTCACTGTGCCCAGAACCATTAAGTTAATAACTGGACCGTAAGCCGAATACTGCTCAGGAAGTGATACAATTTTCTTTCCCAGTACTTTTTCTTGAATGCAAGCCAACACAAGAATCCAGAGTTAAGCTCTCCTGACTGACCTTATATGGGCAACAAACTGGCTGAGCCGAGAGGGAGGAGGATCAATCGATTCTTTTACAGTCAGCTCTGAGTCATCAAGCTTATGAGTAAAGCCAGACTCAGACCTTGCTTCAGCAATTACCAAGAACATTTCAATTACCCACTGCATCAGAACACTTTTTCTAAAATCTGCCCCAAGGGACTTTTTCAGTCATATTGCTTCAGCCACTGTCCTGGACATTTCTTCACCACACCTTGGTTAGCTCACAGTTAGGATATTTCTGCAATTCCTCCACAGTGTAAGCCCACTCGTTATATTACAAAGTGGCTCAGGAAGCCTTGGAGGAAAAGGCTTAAAGGGTTCATGAGTGTAAGAGCAGAACAACGATGATCAAACTTATCAGGAAAGACTGAAAAGGCTGGAGCTCTTTTCTCTAGAAAAGTAAAGAATGAGAGGTAACCTGACTGAAAACTGAGAGGGTATTTGTAGAGAAAATACTTACATTTGGGGGATATTTATGAAATGTGACGTGCCTGGTCATTGAATTAGGTGGGATGTGAAATTTGATTCCATGATGGTGTATTGGAATATAGAACATAGAACATAGAACATAGAAGAATACAGCGCAGTACAGGCCCTTTGGGCCCTCGATGTTGCGCCGATCCAAGCCCACCTAACCTATACTAACCCACTATCCTCCATATACCTATCCAATGCCCGCTTAAATGCCCATAAAGAGGGAGAGTCCACCACTGCTACTGGCAGGGCATTCCATGAACTTACGACTCGCTGAGTGAAGAACCTACCCCTAACTTCAGTCCTATATCTACCCCCCCTTAATTTAAAGCTATGCCCCCTTGTAATACCCGACTCCATACGCGGGAAAAGGTTCACACTGTCAACCCTATCTAACCCCCTAATCATCTTGTACACCTCAATCAAGTCACCCCTAAACCTTCTTTTCTCTAATGAAAACAGCCCCAAGTGTCTCAGTCTTTCCTCATACGATCTTCCTTCCATACCAGGCAACATCCTGGTAAACCTCCTCTGCACGCGTTCCAGTGCCTCCACATCCTTCCTATAGTATGGCGACCAAAACTGCACACAATATTCCAGATGCGGCCGCACCAGAGTCTTATACAACTGCATCATGACCTCAGGACTCTGGAACTCAATTCCTCTACCAATAAAAGCCAGTATGCCATATGCCTTCCTCACCGCACTATTTACCTGGGTGGCAACTTTCAAAGATCTGTGTACATGGACACCAAGATCCCTCTGCTCATCCACACTACCAAGTATCCGACCATTAGCCCAGTACCCCATCTTTTTGTTATTCTTCCCAAACTGAATCACCTCACACTTAGCTACATTGAATTCCATTTGCCACCTTTCTGCCCAGCTCTGCAGCTTCTCTATATCCTGCTGTAACCTGCCACATCCTTCCTCACTGTCAACAACTCCTCCGACTTTCGTATCATCCGCAAACTTGCTCACCCAACCTTCTAACCCCTCTTCCAGGTCATTTATAAAAATGACAAACAGCAATGGTCCCAAAACAGATCCTTGCGGAACACCGCTAGTGACGGCACTCCATGAAGAAACTTTGCCATCAACTACTACCCTCTGTCTTCTTCCATCCAGCCAATTCCTAATCCAAACCTCCAACTCACCCTCAATGCCATATCTCCGTATTTTCTGCAGTAGCCTACCATGAGGAACCTTATCAAACGCCTTACTAAAATCCATATATACCACATCTACCGCTTTCCCCTCATCAACCTCCTTCGTCACCTTTTCAAAAAATTCAATAAGGTTTGTGAGGCACGACCTGCCCTTCACAAAACCATGCTGACTATCCTTGATCACATTATTCCTATCCAGATGTGCATAAATCCTATCCCTTACAATTCTCTCTAAGACTTTGCCCACAACAGAAGTGAGACTCACCGGCCTATAGTTACTAGGGTTATCCCTACTCCCCTTTTTGAACAAGGGAACCACATTTGCTATCCTCCAGTCTTCTGGCACTATTCCTGTAGACAACGAGGACATAAAAATCAAGGCCAATGGCTCTGCAATCTCCTCCCTTGCTTCCCAGAGAATCCTAGGATAAATGTCATCAGGCCCAGGGGACTTATCTATTTTCACCTTTTCCAGGATTTCCAACACCTCTTCTCTACATACCTCAAAGCCATCCATTCTACTTATTTGTGACTCAGTATTCACATCGACGACAATGCCCTGTTCCTGAGTAAATACTGAAGAAAAGTATTCATTCAGTGTCTCCCCAATCTCTTCCGCCTCCACACGCAATTTCCCACTACTATCCTTGACTGGACCTATTCCTACCCTAGTCATTCTTTTATTCCTAACATACCTATAGAAAGCCTTAGGGTTTTCCCTAATCCTACCGACTAAGGACCTTTCATGTCCCCTCCTTGCTGCTCTTAGCTCTCTCTTCAGGTCCTTCCTGGCTACCCTATAACTCTCAATCGCCCCAATTGAACCTTCACGTCTCATCTTGAGATAGGCCGCCCTCTTCCATTTAACAAGGGATTCCAATTCCTTATTAAACCACGGCTCCCTCGCACTACCCTTTCCTCCCTGCCTGACAGGTACATAATTATCAAGGACACTCAATAGTTGCTCCTTGAACAAGCTCCACATATCATTTACACTCTTGCCTTGGAGTCTACTTTTCCAAGCCACACATCCTAAGTCATGCCTCACCGCATCATAATTTCCCTGACCCCAGCTATAACTCTTGCCCTGTAGTACACACTTATCCCTCTCCATCACGAGAGTAAAAATCACCGAATTATGGTCACTATCCCCAAAGTGCTCACCTACCTCTAATTCTAACACCTGGCCTGGTTCGTTACCCAGAACCAAATCCAGTATGGCCTCACCTCTTGTTGGCCTGTCTACATATTGTGTCAGGAAACTCTCCTGCACACATTGAACAAACACTGACCCATCTAACGAACTTGAGCTATAGCTTTCCCAATCAATATCAGGAAAGTTAAAGATAAAGACACTGATGGATTTTGTGGCTTGTCAGATGTCGCATCACCCTACTTATGCAGTGTGGAAACAGGCCATTCAGCCCATCGAGCCCACATTGACCCTCCAAAGAGCATCCCGCCCAGACCCACACCCCCACCACCCCCCATCCCTATAACCCTGCATTTCCCATGGCTAATCCACCCAGCTTGCACATCTCTGGATACTATGGGCAATTTAGCATGGTAAAAATAATGACTGCAGATGCTGGAAACCAGATTCTGGATCAGTGGTGCTGGAAGAGCACAGCAATTCAGGCAGCATCCGAAGACAGGCAAAATCGACGTTTCGGGCAAAAGCCCTTCATCAGGAATAAAGGCAGAGAGCCTGAAGCGTGGAGAGATAAGCTAGAGGAGGGTGGGGGTGGGGAGAGAGTGGCATAGAGTACAATAGGTCAGTGGGGAAGGAGATGAAGGTGATAGGTCAGGGAGGAGAGGGTGGAGTGGATAGGTGGAAAAGGAGCTGGGCAGGTCGGACAAGTCCGGACAGGTCAGGGGATCGAGTTGCTGGAGGTTAGAAGCTAGGATGAGGTGGGGGAAGGGGAAATGAGGAAACTGTTGAAATCCACATTGATGCCCTGGGGTTGAAGTGTTCCGAGGCGGAAGATGAGGCGTTCTTCCTCCAGGCGTCTGGTGGTGAGGGAGCGGCGGTGGAGGAGGCCCAGCACCTCCATATCCTCGGCAGAGTGGGAGGGGGAGTTGAAATGTTGAGCCACTGGGCGATTTGGTTGATTGGTGCGGGTGTCTCGGAGATGTTCCCTAAAGCGCTCTGCTAGGAGGCGCCCAGTCTCCCCAATGTAGAGGAGACCGCATCGGGGGCAACAGATACAATAGATGATATTAGTGGATGTGCAGGTAAAACTTTGATGGATGTGGAAAGCTCCTTTGGGGCCTTGGATAGAGGTGAGGGAGGAGGTGTGGGCGCAGGTTTTACAGTTCCTGCGGTGGCAGGGGAAAGTGCCAGGATGGGAGGGTGGGTCGTAGGGGGGCGTGGACCTGACCAGGTAGTCACGGAGGGAACGGTGGTCAATCCACCTAACCTGCACATCTTTATGCATCGGCATGCCATATGCGTTCACTAACCAAAACATTTTTCAGTAAAGTGTTACCGTCTGGATAATGTCAGCAGTGTACAAGGAGTCCAATGCTTGGTTAATGATGGTGTGCTCTTTGTGCTCTTGTGCCGGGAGTTAAGTAGTTATCTTTGTTGAACTCTGCAGCACAATGGGAGGGGCAGGAGAATGGGAGCCTGCAGGGAGAATCAGGTTGGGCAAGGCCCTCTCACTGACATTTGGAAGTGAAGGTTGAAGGAGCAAAGTGCGACAGTCAGTCAAAATACCAAAACATGACAATGTCTCTAAATGTGTCTCTATCTCAGAGTGTTGGCTAGGTGGTTCTGACAAGTTTTGAGGGTTTTTAAAATTCATTCTTTCTCAGGAAGTGGGTGTTGCTTGTGTTGCAATCGGTTCCTGAACCAGAGTCCCCAATTTGTTGTGATCCCAATAGTACTAAATGGTTATGGTTCTGGTTGAGGAGGGATAAACTGGTTCCCAAACTGAATTCAACCCCTCTTCAACAAGGTCACTTCATAAAACAACCCTCCCTCAAGATGACCCTTTCCAAAAATATTTATATTTTTGGAGGATCCAAGTTAATGACCAGCCTTTCCTGAGTTAAAGAAGGGGTGAGTTTATTTGGTACTCACATAGCAAAATGTGACACATTTACCCACCAATTAGATATCAGATTGGAGTAAAAAGATAATATTTAAATAGATGTACAAGTTGGTTTCTGAGTTCTGTAAAGAGCAGATAGTGTAGTGTTAAGTTGGATGATATCGCTAATGCTAACACTGGTAGTGAAGCAGTTGATTTTTAGATTATTGGCTCTGCAAATTAGTTGGCAAGCATTTATCTTGCTTCCTTTTCAAAGTTGACTTCACTGGCTGAGCAGGCTTCTAGCATTCAGAGTGAGAGTATATCTTTCCTTACCTGCAGTGCAGGAGTGTCTTATTGCTGTCCTCAAGCTGTGACCTTTGCAACATACTAATCCACATCAACCCACTAACTCACACATCTCGGAAAGGTAAAATGCAAACATGTTTGCAATTTGGGAGTTAATCTACAGGAGATGGCTTTCTGCTAAAAGGGGCAGTCAACCTCCTATTATCTCTGTCGTCACAGACAATCACAATCCAGTTTGTTTTGAAATGCATCTCTCCCTCTGAATGGTTGATGTTTGACATCCTTTCAGCTGAGACATTTCATTGTTCCTCTCAAAATTTTAACAGATACTCACTGTTATATCCACAGTTATATTTTGGCTGTAAGTCCTCTTTTAGGAAACACATGTTGTAATTAACCATCCAATATGTCAGTCAGTAATCCAATGTTACAATCCACTGTAATGACTTTAGCTGGGAAAGCAATTATTGCCCATTTCCAAGTGCCATTGAGAAGGTTATGGTGAGCTCTCTTCCTTATCTGCTGCAGTCCATGTGGTCCAGGTTCACCCACAATATTTAGTAGGAAGGGAATTCCATACTTGAATCCACTGAGCATTCAGGGAAAACTTTCTTAAAATTGGCACTTTTGTCCCACCGACAAAAAAAAACTTTGCCTCAACCACTTCCTGTGGGAGTCAGTTCCCCATTCTCACCCCTCTCAGCTGACACAATAAAGAGAGAACAAAAAAAATCTTTTTTCAATAATGAAGGATATGTTCCGAACTGCCCTGTAACCGTCAATGTGTACCAATCATGGACTGTGCCAGTTAGCTCTCTGACTGTCGAGTATCAACAACTAAAGCACTCATGGATAAAGTCAAACCTATGCAATGTGAAGTATTTGCAAGTGAAATTTAATCACTTGTGGTCTCAACTCTGATGTTCTTGACAGTGGAGTGGGACAGAAAGTGATGTGGCTGTGGTGTAGTTCCTTCCTGTTTGATTAGGAGGTTCTTTTATAGCTCACTGGTCGCTGCAGCATTGTCATTGAAACCAAGCGCGTGTGTTTCTCATGCACACCACTCCCTCTTTGCATTTTAATTGAATCGCATGGAAATGAAAGTAAGAGAGAGGAAGTGATGTCCACATCTTCACTCTGAGAGGGATGAGAATGGGGAACTGACTACCACAGGAAGTGATTGAGGAATTTTTTTTAATATTCATTTCCAGGATAATGTTTGGGATGTCGGCAAGCCATCTGTCTTGGGGTTAATAACTTACATGATGGGACAGTGGTAGAGGGTCTGGGGGAGGATAGCGAAGAAAAAGTGGATAGAAAGCATCAATTTTAAGCAAGTTCTCCCTCAATGTGTGAGGAATACAGCACTACACCTTAGTTATGGAGGACTAGTCCTACTTATTGCTATATTGACAGAAATCAAATTAGGAGAAAGTGGAAATTAGCCAGGGTTCTTGCTGACCCCATCAAATAGTGATCCCCAGCTCCAGCATCTCCGTGATGTGTCAGAATGTCACACAAGGACGGATTACTTCCTAAAGATTGATAAAACACTATCACCTTTGCACACCTGGGCTCCTGCACGAAAATGACCACTTGACTTCGCTACGAAGAGTAACTAGCACTCCCAGACAACAAACCTTACAGAGATCATTGCCTTAAAAAGGAGGGAGGTAAGGAGGAGATTGTGAGAAAAGAGAAGCAACAGATAGTTAGGTGAAATAGTATCTCCACTGAGACATTTCCAACTCCTCACATTGCTTGACACAATCGCTGCCTCAGCCTCAGATCACCTTACCCCTGATGAATCCTTCATCGATCCCTTCGTTATCCCTAGATGTGACTGTCCCAATGCATTTGTTGTCCATCTCCCGTCATAAATCATCAATAAACTTAATCTGGACTGTAACCTGGTGTTGTGTGATTTTTAACCTCCCTCAAACCTATTCTGTTCATATTCTAACTCACATCAAATTCCATTTAGCCATCAACCCTGCATTTACGGATTCATGTTGGCGCCTAATTTAAAAATTCTCATCCTTGTTTTCAAAGCACACAACGGCCTTATCTCTTCGTCCCACCTCCTGTACCATCATGGAGTGCCTGAATTTCATAACGCACTCAATTGTGAAGTCCTGTACATTTATTATCAGGCTTTTGAACAGACCTCTCAAATGTTAATGTTGATCTCTCTCACCATACCTTCTCTGTGGCTGTAACATTGTATTCTGCTCTCTGTTTTGCTACCATGATGCACTTTGTATGGTATGATCTGCCTGTACAGCACAAAAAAAACACCATCTTTCACTGCTTCTCAGTACATGTGACAATAAAAAAAATCAAATCAAACATTCTCAATTTTAACTTCTTAATTGGTGGCTGTGCCTTGAGACGCTGAGGTTTTAGGATCTGGTGTTTCCTCTAATTTTTTTCCATTTGCCTTTTTCTTCTTCTGAGATACTCATTAAACCCAACATTTTGACCAAACTTTACGGTCAAGTGGCTGTAAACAAATTTTGTTTAATAATGCTCCTGTGAAGCAGCTTTTGGCATTGTATGACATGCGTTTAGAAGGAAACTAGGGAAGGACAGGAGGGAGAAAGTGATAGAAGAGTTTGGCCTGTTTTTGTGCTGCTCTTTCTGTATAACATGGTGCATGCTTTAAAAATAACAATGTATAGGCAGCATCTTCAAAATGGCAGAGTAATCTTAAACCATAGGTCCTGGGTGGAACGGGCAGAACTCCTGTTAAGTACAGAGTAAAGTTAGGCAGTGTGTGAAAAGAGCATCTAGCTGATTCCAGTCATGTCCCACTGGGCTCCTGAGGTTAATATGATCCTGAAGGTCTTTGTGTTACCAGCACAAGAACATGGGTACCAGGTAACATTGCTTTCCCACACCAGACCTTGATCAGTGAACAGTGGTTATTTATACCAGTGTTGGGTTATTTGAAGTGGACTGCCCTAACATAGAGTCGTAGAGTCATAGAGATGTACATATGCCTATAAATTACACATTATGAGAGCAGTTAGCTCCTGTGTCTATATCACTAGTGTCCCCCAACATTGTGTTGTTTCACTTTGTTCTTGTGCACTCCTGAAGCGTGCCATCTTGACCTGTGGGTATAAGATGTGCCCTCTGGTACTTTACCCAAGTGACGCCATCTGTGTTTCTTTTCCCTTTTTTAAAGTTCCCTACATCAGCTATAGCATCTCAGCAACAGTACTCCCGACGTCAGCAGGTCAGGCACCTTCCGGAATATGACGCAGTTTTAAATCAGGAATAATTTAAACAGTACAGCTCCCTTACAGCCAAGGAAAGCAACAATTAAACTTACCACCTCAGCAAATTGCTGCGCAAATGATTCACTGATCTGTGGTTGAAGGATTTGCCAGTTAGTTTATTTTTATCAGGAAATTGTGACCCAAACAGAAAGTCTTTGCACAGCAGTGCAATGTTTATCATTGTGCTGTAGTGAACAGCAACAGTTCAGATAGCGCAGGGCTGTTCTGTCAAAGAGAGTGAGAGTGACCTGTCAAACAGAGTGAGACTTCTCTCAGACAATGGAGAGTATCCTATCACACATCAAGGGTCTGTCCTGTGAGACAGAGTGAGACTACCCTGTCAGTGAGGGCGGCTGGCCGAGAGTCTTCAGCACAAAAAAAAGACCCTTTGGCCCTTTGCAAAACAACCACTTAATTATTCCAATCCCATTTTGCAATACTCAGCCCATTGGCTTTTATGCATTGGCATCGCAACTGCATATCTAAATGCTTCTTAAATGTTATAGAATCCTTACAGTGTGGAATCAGACCTTCAGCCCCTCCAAAAAGCATCCCACCCAGACCTGTAACCCTGCATTTCCCATGGCTAATTCACCGAACCTACACATTCCTGAACACTACAGACAATTTACTGTTGCCAGTTCACCTGACTGGCACATCATTGGACTGTGGAAGGAAACTGGAGCACCCAGAGGAAACCCACAGAGACATGTATGGAATGTACAAACTCCACACAGACAGTCACCCGATGGTGGAATCAAACCTGGGTCCCTGGTGTTTGTAAAGCAGCAGTGCTAACCACTGAGCCACGGTACCACCCTTTCTCCCTCTAACACCTTCCAGATAGTAACTTCCAAATTTCTGGTTGAAAATGGTTTTTCTCACATTACCTCTAAACCTCCTGACCCTTTCCTTAATTCCATGCCCACTGGTCATTGATCCCGAAATCAAGGGGAAACGTTCCTTCCTGTCTACGCTCTCTATGTCCTTCATAATGTTATAAATGTCAATCACGTCACATCTCAATCTCTCCTGTTCTAAGAAATTTGACACCATTCTGTCCAAGCTCTCCTTAAAATCAAATCTGTCCAGCCAAGGCAACACTTGATAAATCTCCTCTGTGCACAAAATGAGACTGTTCACCCAGAGAGTAGTGATTATTCTTTCAGACAGAGACAACTGTCCAGTCAGACAAAGGGAAACTTTCCTGTCAGACAGAGGGAGAATGTCCAGTCAGACAGAGGGAGAATGTCCTGTCAGACAGAGGGAGATTATCCTGTCAGACAGAGGGAAAGTGTCCTGTCAGACAGAGAGAAAATGTTCTGTCAGACAGAAGGAGACTGTCCTGTCAGACAGAGGGAGACTGTCCTGTCAGACAGAGGGAAACTGTCCTGTCAGACAGAGGGAGAATGTCCTGTCAGACAGAGGGGAAATGTCCTGTCAGACAGAGGGAGACTGTCCTGTCAGACAGAGGGAGACTGTCCTGTCAGACAGAGGGAGAATGTCCTGACAGATAGAGGGAGACTTTCCTGTCAGACAGAGGAAAACAGTCCTGTCAGACAGAGGGAGACTGTCCTGTCAGACAGAGGAAGACTGTCCTGTCAGACAGAGGGAGAATGTCCTGACAGACAGAGGAAACCTGTCCTGTCAGACAGAGGGAGAATGTCCTGTCAGACAGAGGGAAACTGTCCAGTCAGACATAGGGAGAATGTCATGTCAGACAGAGGAAGACTGTCCTGTCAGACAGAGGGAAACTGTCCTGTCAAACATAGGGAGAATGTCCTGTCAGACAGAGGTAGACTGTCCTGTCAGACAGAGGTAGACTGTCCTGTCAGACAGAGGGAAACTGTCCTGTCAGACAGAGGCAAACTCTACTGTCAGACAGAGGGAGAATGTCCTGTCAGACAGAGGGAGAATGTCCTGTCAGACAGAGGGAAACTGTCCTGTCAGAAAGACGGAGATTATCCTGTCAGAAAGAGGGAGACTGTCCTGTCAGAAAGAGGGAGATTATCCTGTCAGAAAGAGGGAGACTGTCCTGTCAGACAGAGGGAGACTGTCCAGTCAGACAGAGGCAGACTGTCCTGTCAGACAGAGGGAAACTGTCCTGTCAGACAGAGGGAGATTATCCTGTCAGACAGAGAGAAAATGTTCTGTCAGACAGAAGGACACTGTCCAGTCAGACAGAAGGACACTGTCCTGTCAGACAGAGGGAGACTGTCCTGTCAGACAGAGGGAAACTGTCCTGTCAGACAGAGGGAGAATGTCCTGTCAGACAGAGGGGAAATGTCCTGTCAGACAGAGGAAGACTGTCCTGTCAGACAGAGGGAGACTGTCCTGTCAGACAGAGGGAGAATGTCCTGACAGACAGAGCGAGACTCTCCTGTCAGACAGAGGAAAACAGTCCTGTCAGACAGAGGGAGACTGTCCTGTCAGACAGAGGAAGACTGTCCTGTCAGACAGAGGGAGAATGTCCTGACAGACAGAGGAAGACTGTCCTGTCAGACAGAGGAAGACTGTCCTGTCAGACAGAGGGAAACTGTCCTGTCAGACATAGGGAGAATGTCCTGTCAGACAGAGGTAGACTGTCCTGTCAGACAGAGGTAGACTGTCCTGTCAGACAGAGGGAAACTGTCCTGTCAGACAGAGGCAAACTCTACTGTCAGACAGAGGGAGAATGTCCTGTCAGACAGAGGGAAACTGTCCTGTCAGACAGAGGTAGAATGTCCTGTCAGACAGAGGGAGACTGTCCTGTCAGACAGAGGGAGACTGTCCTGTCAGACAGAGGAAGACGGTCCTGTCAGACAAAGGGAAACTTTCCTGTCAGACAGAGGGAGAATGTCCTGTCAGACAGAGGAAGACTGTCCTGTCAGACAGAGGGAGACGGTCCTGTCAGACAGAAGGAGAATGTCCTGTCAGACAGAGGGAGACTGTCCTGTCAGACAAAGGGAAACTTTCCTGTCAGACAGAGGGAGATTGTCCTGTCAGACAGAGGAGACTGTCCTGTCAGACAGAAGGAGACTGTACTGTCAGACAGAGGGAGACTGTCCTGTCAGACAGAGGGTGATTATACTGTCAGACAGAGGAGACTGTCCTGTCAGACAGAGGGAGAATGTCCTGTCAGAGAGAGGGAGACTGTCCTATCAGACAGAGACAAAATGTCCTGTCAGACAGAAGGAGACTGTCCTGTCAGACAGAGGGAAACTGTCCTGTCAGACAGAGGGAGATTATCCTGTCAGACAGAGGGAAACTGTCCTGTCAGAAAGAGGGAGAAAGTCCTATCAGACAGAGGGGAAATGTCCTGTCAGACAGAGGAAGACTGTCCTGTCAGACAGAGGGAGACTGTCCTGTCAGACAGAGGGAGAATGTCCTGTCAGACAGAGGGATACTGTCCTGTCAGACAGATGGAGATTGTCCTGTCAGACAGAGAGAGATTGTCCTGTCAGACAGAGGAGACTGTCCTGTCAGACAGAGGGAGAATGTCCTGTCAGAGAGAGGGAGACTGTCATGTCAGATAGAGGAAGACTGTCCTGTCAGACAAAGGGAACCTTTCCTGTCAGACAGAGGGAGACGGTCCTGTCAGACAGAGGGAAACTGTCTGTCAGAGAGAGGGAGAATGTCCTGTCAGACAGAGGGAGAATGTCCTGTCAGAGAGAGGGAGAATGTCCTGTCAGAGAGTGGGAGAATGTCCTGTCAGAGAGTGGGAGAATGTCCTGTCAGACAGAGGGAGAATGTCCTGTCAGACAGAGGGAGACTGTCCTGTCAGACAGAGGGAGACTGTCCTGTCAGACAGAGGAAGAATGTCCTGTCAGAAAAAGGGAAACTTTCCTGTCAGACAGAGGGAGACGGTCCTGTCAGACAGAGGGAAACTGTCCTGTCAGACAGAGGAAGACGGTCCTGTCAGACAAAGGGAAACTTTCCTGTCAGACAGAGGGAGAATGTCCTGTCAGACAGAGGAAGACTGTCCTGTCAGACAGAGGGAGACGGTCCTGTCAGACAGAAGGAGAATGTCCTGTCAGACAGAGGGAGACTGTCCTGTCAGACAAAGGGAAACTTTCCTGTCAGACAGAGGGAGATTGTCCTGTCAGACAGAGGAGACTGTCCTGTCAGACAGAAGGAGACTGTACTGTCAGACAGAGGGAGACTGTCCTGTCAGACAGAGGGTGATTATCCTGTCAGACAGAGGAGACTGTCCTGTCAGACAGAGGGAGAATGTCCTGTCAGAGAGAGGGAGACTGTCCTGTCAGACAGAGAGAAAATGTCCTGTCAGACAGAAGGAGACTGTCCTGTCAGACAGAGGGAAACTGTCCTGTCAGACAGAGGGAAACTGTCCTGTCAGACAGAGGAAGACGGTCCTGTCAGACAAAAGGAAACTTTCCTGTCAGACAGAGGGAGACGGTCCTATCAGACAGAGTGATACTGTCCTGTCAGACAGATGGAGATTGTCCTGTCAGACAGAGAGAGATTGTCCTGTCAGACAGAGGAGACTGTCCTGTCAGACAGAGGGAGAATGTCCTGACAGAGAGAGGGAGACTGTCCTGTCAGATAGAGGAAGACTGTCCTGTCAGACAAAGGGAAACTTTCCTGTCAGACAGAGGGAGACGGTCCTGTCAGACAGAGGGAAACTGTCTGTCAGAGAGAGGGAGAATGTCCTGTCAGACAGAGGGAGAATGTCCTGTCAGAGAGAGGGAGATTGTCCTGTCAGACAGAGGGAGAATGTCCTGTCAGAGAGTGGGAGATTGTCCTGTCAGACAGAGGGAGAATGTCCTGTCAGACAGATGGAGAATGTCCTGTCAGACAGAGGGAGACTGTCCTGTCAGACAAAGGGAAACTTTCCTCTCAGACAGAGGGAGAATGTCCTGTCAGACAGAGGAAGACTGTCCTGTCAGACAGAGGGAGAATGTCCTCTCATACAGAGGGAGACTGTCCTGTCAGACAGAGGGAGACGGTCCTGTCAGACAGAAGGAGAATGTCCTGTCAGACAGAGGGAGACTGTCCTGTCAGACAAAGGGAAACTTTCCTGTCAGACAGAGGGAGAATGTCCTGACAGACAGAGGTTGACTTTCCTGTCAGACAGAGGAAGACAGTCCTGCCAGACAGAGGGAGACTGTCCTGTCAGACAGTGGAAGACTGTCCTGTCAGACAGAGGGAGACTGTACTGTCAGACAGAGGGAGACTGTCCTGTCAGACAGAGGGAGATTATCCTGTCAGACAGAGGAGACTGTCCTGTCAGACAGAGGGAGAATGTCCTGTCAGAGAGAGGGAGACTGTCCTGTCAGACAGAGAGAAAATGTCCTGTCAGACAGAAGGAGACTGTCCTGTCAGACAGAGGGAAACTGTCCTGTCAGACAGAGGGAGATTATCCTGTCAGACAGAGGGAAACTGTCCTGTCAGACAGAGGGAGAAGGTCCTATCAGACAGAGGGGAAATGTCCTGTCAGACAGAGGAAGACTGTCCTGTCAGACAGAGGGAGACGGTCCTGTCAGACAGAGGGAGAATGTCCTCACAGACAGAGGGTGACTTTCCTGTCAGACAGAGGAAGACAGTCCTGCCAGACAGAGGGAGACTGTCCTGTCAGACAGAGGAAGACTGTCCTGTCAGACAGAGGGAGAATGTCCTGTCAGACAGAGGAAGACTGTCCTGTCAGACAGAGGGAGAATGTCCTGTCAGACAGAGGGAAACTGTCCTGTCAGACAGAGGGAGAATGTCCTGTCAGACAGAGGCAGACTGTCCTGTCAGACAGAGGTAGACTGTCCTGTCAGACAGAGGGAAACTGTCCTGTCAGACAGAGGCAAACTCTCAAGTCAGACAGAGGGAGAATGTCCTGTCAGACAGAGGGAGAATGTCCTGTCAGACAGAGGGAAACTGTCCTGTCAGACAGAGGGAGAATGTCCTGTCAGACAGAGGGAGACTGTCTTGTCAGACAGAGGAAGACTGTCCTGTCAGACAGAGGAAGACGGTCCTGTCAGACAAAGGGAAACTTTCCTGTCAGACAGAGGGAGACGGTCCTATCAGACAGAGGGATACTGTCCTGTCAGACAGATGGAGATTGTCCTGTCAGACAGAGAGAGATTGTCCTGTCAGACAGAGGAGACTGTCCTGTCAGACAGAGGGAGAATGTCCTGTCAGAGAGGGAGACTGTCCTGTCAGATAGAGGAAGACTGTCCTGTCAGACAAAGGGAAACTTTCCTGTCAGACAGAGGGAGAATGTCCTGTCAGACAGAGGGGAAATGTCCTGTCAGACAGAGGAAGACTGTCCTGTCAGACAGAGGGAGACTGTCCTGTCAGACAGAGGGAGACTGTCCTGTCAGACATAGGGAGAAGGTCCTGTCAGACAGAGGGAAACTGTCCTGTCAGACAGAGGCAAACTCTACTGTCAGACAGAGGGAGAATGTCCTGTCAGACAGAGGGAGACTGTCCTGTCAGACAGAGGGAGACTGTCCTGTCAGACATAGGGAGAAGGTCCTGTCAGACAGAGGTAGACTGTCCTGTCAGACAGAGGAAGACTGTCCTGTCAGACAGAGGAATACTGTCCTGTCAGACAAAGGGAAACTTTCTTGTCAGACAGAAGGAGACTGTCCTGTCAGACAGATGGAGATTGTCCTGTCAGACAGAAAGAGATTGTCCTGTCAGACAGAGGAGACTGTCCTGTCAGACAGAGGGAGAATGTCCTGTCAGACAGAGGGAGAATGTCCTGTCAGAGAGAGGGAGAATGTCCTGTCAGACAGAGGGAGACTGTCCTGTCAGACAGAGGGAGACTGTCCTGTCAGACAAAGGGAAACTTTCCTGTCAGACAGAGGGAGACGGTCCTGTCAGACAGAGGGAAACTGTCCTGTCAGACAGAGGGAGATTGTCCTGTCAGACAGTGAGAGATTGTCCTGTCAGACAGAGGAGACTGTCCTGTCAGACAGAGGGAGATTATCCTGTCAGACAGAGGAGACTGTCCTGTCAGACAGAGGGAGAATGTCCTGTCAGACAGAGGGAGACTGTCCTGTCAGACAGAGGAAGACTGTCCTGTCAGACAAAGGGAAACTTTCCTGTCAGACAGAGGGAGACGGTCCTATCAGACATAGGGATACTGTCCTGTCAGACAGAGGGAGATTGTCCTGTCAGACAGAGAGAGATTGTCCTGTCAGACAGAGGAGACTGTCCTATCAGACAGAGGGAGAATGTCCTGTCAGAGAGAGGGAGACTGTCCTGTGAGACAGAGGAAGACTGTCCTGTCAGACAAAGGGAAACTTTCCTGTCAGACAGAGGGAGACGGTCCTGTCAGACAGAGGGAAACTGTCCTGTCAGAGCGAGGGAGAATGTCCTCTCAGACAGAGGGAGAATGTCCTGTCAGAGAGAGGGAGAATGTCCTGTCAGACAGAGGGAGAATGTCCTGTCAGACAGAGGGAAACTGTCCTGTCAGAAAGAGGGAGATTATCCTGTCAGAAAGAGGGAGACTGTCCTGTCAGAAAGAGGGAGATTATCCTGTCAGAAAGAGGGAGACTGTCCTGTCAGACAGAGGGAGACTGTCCAGTCAGACAGAGGCAGACTGTCCTGTCAGACAGAGGGAAACTGTCCTGTCAGACAGTGGGCGATTATCCTGTCAGACAGAGAGAAAATGTTCTGTCAGACAGAAGGACACTGTCCTGTCAGACAGAGGGAGACTGTCCTGTTAGACAGAGGGAAACTGTCCTGTCAGACAGAGGGAGAATGTCCTGTCAGACAGAGGGGAAATGTCCTGTCAGACAGAGGAAGACTGTCCTGTCAGACAGAGGGAGACTGTCCTGTCAGACAGAGGGAGAATGTCCTGACAGACAGAGCGAGACTCTCCTGTCAGACAGAGCGAGACTGTCCTGTCAGACAGAGGGAGAATGTCCTGTCAGACAGAGGAAGACTGTCCTGTCAGACAGAGGGAGAATGTCCTCTCAGACAGAGGGAGACTGTCCTGTCAGACAGAGGGAGACGGTCCTGTCAGACAGAAGGAGAATGTCCTGTCAGACAGAGGGAGACTGTCCTGTCAGACAAAGGGAAACGTTCCTGTCAGACAGAGGGAGAATGTCCTGACAGACAGAGGTTGACTTTCCTGTCAGACAGAGGAAGACAGTCCTGCCAGACAGAGGGAGACTGTCCTGTCAGACAGAGGAAGACTGTCCTGTCAGACAGAGGGAAAATGTCCTGTCAGACAGAGGGAGACTGTCCTGTCAGACAGAGGGAGACTGTCCTGTCAGACATAGGGAGAAGGTCCTGTCAGACAGAGGTAGACTGTCCTGTCAGAGAGAGGGAGACTGTCCTGTCAGACAGAGAGAAAATGTCCTGTCAGACAGAAGGAGACTGTCCTGTCAGACAGAGGGAAACTGTCCTGTCAGACAGAGGGAGATTATCCTGTCAGACAGAAAGAGATTGTCCTGTCAGACAGAGGAGACTGTCCTGTCAGACAGAGGGAGAATGTCCTGTCAGAGAGAGGGAGAATGTCCTGTCAGACAGAGGGAGAATGTCCTGTCAGAGAGAGGGAGAATGACCTGTCAGACAGAGGGAGACTGTCCTGTCAGACAAAGGGAAACTTTCCTGTCAGACAGAGGGAGACGGTCCTGTCAGACAGAGGGAAACTGTCCTGTCAGACAGAGGGAGATTGTCCTGTCAGACAGTGAGAGTTTGTCCTGTCAGACAGAGGAGACTGTCCTGTCAGACAGAGGGAGATTATCCTGTCAGACAGAGGAGACTGTCCTATCAGACAGAGGGAGAATGTCCTGTCAGAGAGAGGGAGACTGTCCTGTGAGACAGAGGAAGACTGTCCTGTCAGACAAAGGGAAACTTTCCTGTCAGACAGAGGGAGACGGTCCTGTCAGACAGAGGGAAACTGTCCTGTCAGAGCGAGGGAGAATGTCCTCTCAGACAGAGGGAGAATGTCCTGTCAGAGAGAGGGAGAATGTCCTGTCAGACAGAGGGAGAATGTCCTGTCAGACAGAGGGAAACTGTCCTGTCAGAAAGAGGGAGATTATCCTGTCAGAAAGAGGGAGACTGTCCTGTCAGAAAGAGGGAGATTATCCTGTCAGAAAGAGGGAGACTGTCCTGTCAGACAGAGGGAGACTGTCCAGTCAGACAGAGGCAGACTGTCCTGTCAGACAGAGGGAGAATGTCCTGTCAGACAGAGGGAAACTGTCCTGTCAGACAGAGGGAGATTATCCTGTCAGACAGAGAGTAAATGTTCTGTCAGACAGAAGGACACTGTCCTGTCAGACAGAGGGAGACTGTCCTGTCAGACAGAGGGAAACTGTCCTGTCAGACAGAGGGAGAATGTCCTGTCAGACAGAGGGGAAATGTCCTGTCAGACAGAGGAAGACTGTCCTGTCAGACAGAGGGAGACTGTCCTGTCAGACAGAGGGAGAATGTCCTGACAGACAGAGCGAGACGCTCCTGTCAGATAGAGGAAAACAGTCCTGTCAGACAGAGGGAGACTGTCCTGTCAGACAGAGGAAGACTGTCCTGTCAGACAGAGGGAGAATGTCCTGACAGACAGAGGAAGACTGTCCTGTCAGACAGAGGAAGACTGTCCTGTCAGACAGAGGGAAACTGTCCTGTCAGACATAGGGAGAATGTCCTGTCAGACAGAGGTAGACTGTCCTGTCAGACAGAGGTAGACTGTCCTGTCAGACAGAGGGAAACTGTCCTGTCAGACAGAGGCAAACTCTACTGTCAGACAGAGGGAGAATGTCCTGTCAGACAGAGGGAAACTGTCCTGTCAGACAGAGGGAGACTGTCCTGTCAGACAAAGGGAAACTTTCCTGTCAGACAGAGGGAGAATGTCCTGTCAGACAGAGGAAGACTGTCCTGTCAGACAGAGGGAGAATGTCCTCTCATACAGAGGGAGACTGTCCTGTCAGACAGAGGGAGACGGTCCTGTCAGACAGTAGGAGAATGTCCTGTCAGACAGAGGGAGACTGTCCTGTCAGACAAAGGGAAACTTTCCTGTCAGACAGAGGGAGAATGTCCTGACAGACAGAGGTTGACTTTCCTGTCAGACAGAGGAAGACAGTCCTGCCAGACAGAGGGAGACTGTCCTGTCAGACAGAGGAAGACTGTCCTGTCAGACAGAGGGAGACTGTCCTGTCAGACATAGGGAGAAGGTCCTGTCAGACAGAGGGAAACTGTCCTGTCAGACAGAGGGAGACTGTCCTGTCAGACAAAGGGAAACTTTCCTGTCAGACAGAGGGAGAATGTCCTGTCAGACAGAGGAAGACTGTCCTGTCAGACAGAGGGAGAATGTCCTCTCATACAGAGGGAGACTGTCCTGTCAGACAGAGGGAGACGGTCCTGTCAGACAGTAGGAGAATGTCCTGTCAGACAGAGGGAGACTGTCCTGTCAGACAAAGGGAAACTTTCCTGTCAGACAGAGGGAGAATGTCCTGACAGACAGAGGTTGACTTTCCTGTCAGACAGAGGAAGACAGTCCTGTCAGACAGAGGGAGATTATCCTGTCAGACAGAGGAGACTGTCCTGTCAGACAGAGGGAGAATGTCCTGTCAGAGAGAGGGAGACTGTCCTGTCAGACAGAGAGAAAATGTCCTGTCAGACAGAAGGAGACTGTCCTGTCAGACAGAGGGAAACTGTCCTGTCAGACAGAGGGAGATTATCCTGTCAGACAGAGGGAAACTGTCCTGTCAGACAGAGGGAGAAGGTCCTATCAGACAGAGGGGAAATGTCCTGTCAGACAGAGGAAGACTGTCCTGTCAGACAGAGGGAGACGGTCCTGTCAGACAGAGGGAGAATGTCCTCACAGACAGAGGGTGACTTTCCTGTCAGACAGAGGAAGACTGTCCTGCCAGACAGAGGGAGACTGTCCTGTCAGACAGAGGGAAACTGTCCTGTCAGACATAGGGAGAATGTCCTGTCAGACAGAGGTAGACTGTCCTGTCAGACAGAGGTAGACTGTCCTGTCAGACAGAGGGAAACTGTCCTGTCAGACAGAGGCAAACTCTACTGTCAGACAGAGGGAGAATGTCCTGTCAGACAGAGGGAAACTGTCCTGTCAGACAGAGGGAGACTGTCCTGTCAGACAAAGGGAAACTTTCCTGTCAGACAGAGGGAGAATGTCCTGTCAGACAGAGGAAGACTGTCCTGTCAGACAGAGGGAGAATGTCCTCTCATACAGAGGGAGACTGTCCTGTCAGACAGAGGGAGACGGTCCTGTCAGACAGTAGGAGAATGTCCTGTCAGACAGAGGGAGACTGTCCTGTCAGACAAAGGGAAACTTTCCTGTCAGACAGAGGGAGAATGTCCTGACAGACAGAGGTTGACTTTCCTGTCAGACAGAGGAAGACAGTCCTGCCAGACAGAGGGAGACTGTCCTGTCAGACAGAGGAAGACTGTCCTGTCAGACAGAGGGAGACTGTACTGTCAGACAGAGGGAGACTGTCCTGTCAGACAGAGGGAGATTATCCTGTCAGACAGAGGAGACTGTCCTGTCAGGCAGAGGGAGAATGTCCTGTCAGAGAGAGCGAGACTGTCCTGTCAGACAGAGAGAAAATGTCCTGTCAGACAGAAGGAGACTGTCCTGTCAGACAGAGGGAAACTGTCCTGTCAGACAGAGGGAGATTATCCTGTCAGACAGAGGGAAACTGTCCTGTCAGACAGAGGGAGAAGATCCTATCAGACAGAGGGGAAATGTTCTGTCAGACAGAGGAAGACTGTCCTGTCAGACAGAGGGAGACTGTCCTGTCAGACAGAGGGAAACTGTCCTGTCAGACAGAGGCAGACTGTCCTGTCAGACAGAGGGAAACTGTCCTGTCAGACAGAGGGAGATTATCCTGTCAGACAGAGAGAAAATGTTCTGTCAGACAGAAGGACACTGTCCTGTCAGACAGAGGGAGACTGTCCTGTCAGACAGAGGGAGAATGTCCTGACAGACAGAGGGTGACTTTCCTGTCAGACAGAGGAAGACAGTCCTGCCAGACAGAGGGAGACTGTCCTGTCAGAGGAAGACTGTCCTGTCAGACAGAGGGAGAATGTCCTGTCAGACAGAGGAAGACTGTCCTGTCAGACAGAGGGAGAATGTCCTGTCAGACAGAGGGAAACTGTCCTGTCAGACAGAGGGAGAATGTCCTGTCAGACAGAGGCAGACTGTCCTGTCAGACAGAGGTAGACTGTCCTGTCAGACAGAGGGAAACTGTCCTGTCAGACAGAGGCAAACTCTCAAGTCAGACAGAGGGAGAATGTCCTGTCAGACAGAGGGAGAATGTCCTGTCAGACAGAGGGAAACTGTCCTGTCAGACAGAGGGAGAATGTCCTGTCAGACAGAGGGAGACTGTCTTGTCAGACAGAGGAAGACTGTCCTGTCAGACAGAGGAAGACTGTCCTGTCAGACAAAGGGAAACTTTCCTGTCAGACAGAGGGAGACGGTCCTATCAGACAGAGGGATACTGTCCTGTCAGACAGATGGAGATTGTCCTGTCAGACAGAGAGAGATTGTCCTGTCAGACAGAGGAGACTGTCCTGTCAGACAGAGGGAGAATGTCCTGTCAGAGAGGGAGACTGTCCTGTGAGACAGAGGAAGACTGTCCTGTCAGACAAAGGGAAACTTTCCTGTCAGACAGAGGGAGACGGTCCTGTCAGACAGAGGGAAACTGTCTGTCAGAGAGAGGGAGAATGTCCTGTCAGACAGAGGGAGAATGTCCTGTCAGAGAGAGGGAGAATGTCCTGTCAGACAGAGGGAGAATGTCCTGTCAGAGAGTGGGAGAATGTCCTGTCAGACAGAGGGAGAATGTCCTGTCAGACAGAGGGAGACTGTCCTGTCAGACAGAGGGAGACTGTCCTGTCAGACAGAGGAAGACTGTCCTGTCAGAAAAAGGGAAACTTTCCTGTCAGACAGAGGGAGACGGTCCTGTCAGACAGAGGGAAACTGTCCTGTCAGGCAGAGAGAGATTGTCCTGTCAGACAGAGAGAGATTGTCCTGTCAGACTGAGGAGATTGTCCTGTCAGACAGAGGGAGATTATCCTGTCAGACAGAGGAGACTGTCCTGTCAGACAGAGGGAGAATGTCCTGTCACAGAGAGGGAGACTGTCCTGTCAGACAGAGAGAAAATGTCCTGTCAGAGAGTGGGAGAATGTCCTGTCAGACAGAGGGAGATTATCCTGTCAGACAGAGGGAAACTGTCCTGTCAGACAGAGGGAGAATGTCCTGTCAGACAGAGGGGAAATGTCCTGTCAGACAGAGGAAGACTGTCCTGTCAGACAGAGGGAGACTGTCCTGTCAGACAGAGGGAGACTGTCCTGTCAGACATAGGGAGAAGGTCCTGTCAGACAGAGGGAAACTGTCCTGTCAGACAGAGGCAAACTCTGCTGTCAGACCGAGGGAGACTGTCCTGTCAGACAGAGGAAGACTGTCCTGTCAGACAGAGGGAGAATGTCCTGTCAGACAGAGGGAGACTGTCCTGTCAGACAGAGGGAGACTGTCCTGTCAGACATAGGGAGAAGGTCCTGTCAGACAGAGGTAGACTGTCCTGTCAGACAGAGGAAGACTGTCCTGTCAGACAGAGGAATGCTGTCCTGTCAGACAAAGGGAAACTTTCTTGTCAGACAGAAGGAGACTGTCCTGTCAGACAGATGGAGGTTGTCCTGTCAGACAGAAAGAGATTGTCCTGTCAGACAGAGGAGACTGTCCTGTCAGACAGAGGGAGAATGTCCTGTCAGAGAGAGGGAGAATGTCCTGTCAGACAGAGGGAGAATGTCCTGTCAGAGAGAGGGAGAATGTCCTGTCAGACAGAGGGAGAATGTCCTGTCAGACAGAGGGAGACTGTCCTGTCAGACAGAGGGAGACTGTCCTGTCAGACAAAGGGAAACTTTCCTGTCAGACAGAGGGAGACTGTCCTGTCAGACAGAGGGAAACTGTCCTGTCAGACAGAGGGAGATTGTCCTGTCAGACAGAGAGAGATTGTCCTGTCAGACAGAGGAGACTGTCCTGTCAGACAGAGGGAGATTATCCTGTCAGACAGAGGAGACTGTCCTGTCAGACAGAGGGAGAATGTCCTGTCAGACAGAGGGAGACTGTCCTGTCAGACAGAGGAAGACTGTCCTGTCAGACAAAGGGAAACTTTCCTGTCAGACAGAGGGAGACGGTCCTATCAGACATAGGGATACTGTCCTGTCAGACAGAGGGAGATTGTCCTGTCAGACAGAGAGAAATTGTCCTGTCAGACAGAGGAGACTGTCCTGTCAGACAGAGGGAGAATATCCTGTCAGAGAGAGGGAGACTGTCCTGTGAGACAGAGGAAGACTGTCCTGTCAGACAAAGGGAAACTTTCCTGTCAGACAGAGGGAGACGGTCCTGTCAGACAGAGGGAAACTGTCCTGTCAGAGCGAGGGAGAATGTCCTCTCAGACAGAGGGAGAATGTCCTGTCAGAGCGAGGGAGAATGTCCTGTCAGACAGAGGGAGAATGTCCTGTAAGATAGTGGGAGAATGTCCTGTCAGACAGAGGGAGACTGTCCTGTCAGACAGAGGGAGACTGTCCTGTCAGACAGAGGAAGACTGTCCTGTCAGACAAAGGGAAACTTTCCTGTCAGACAGAGGGAGACAGTCCTGTCAGACAGAGGAGACTGTCCTGTCACACAGAGGGAGAATGTCCTGTCAGAGAGAGGGAGACTGTCCTGTCAGACAGAGGGAGACTGTCCTGTCAGGCAGAGTGAGATTGTCCTGTCAGACAGAGAGAGATTGTCCTGTCAGACAGAGGAGACTGTCCTATCAGACAGAGGGAGATTATCCTGTCAGACAGAGGAGACTGTCCTGTCACACAGAGGGAGAATGTCCTGTCAGAGAGAGGGAGACTGTCCTGTCAGACAGAGGGAGAATGTCCTGTCAGAGAGTGGGAGAATGTCCTGTCAGACAGAGGGAGAATGTCCTGTCAGACAGAGGGAGATTATCCTGTCAGACAGAGGGAATCTGTCCTGTCAGACAGAGGGAGAATGTCCTGTCAGACAGAGGCGAAATGTCCTGTCAGACAGAGGAAGACTGTCCTGTCAGACAGAGGGAGACTGTCCTGTCAGACAGAGGGAGAATGTCCTGACAGACAGAGTGTGACATTCCTGTCAGACAGAGGAAGACAGTCCTGTCAGACAGAGGGAGACTGTCCTGTCAGACAGAGGAAGACTGTCCTGTCAGACAGAGGGAGAATGTCCTGTCAGACAGAGGAAGACTGTCCTGTCAGACAGAGGGAGAATGTCCTGTCAGACAGAGGGAAACTGTCCTGTCAGACAGAGGGAGACTGTCCTGTCAGACAGAGGGAGACTGTCCTGTCAGACAGAGGGAAACTGTCCTGTCAGACATAGGGAGAAGGTCCTGTCAGACAGAGGTAGACTGTCCTGTCAGACAGAGGTAGACTATCCTGTCAGACAGAGGGAAACTGTCCTGTCAGAGAGTGGGAGAATGTCCTGTCAGACAGAGGGAGAATGTCCTGTCAGACAGAGGGAGAATGTCCTGTCAAACAGTGGGAAACTGTCCTGTCAGACAGAGGGAGAATGTCCTGTCAGACAGAGGGAGACTGTCCTGTCAGACAGAGGGAAACTGTCCTGTCAGACAAAGGGAAACTTTCCTGTCAGACAGAGGGAGATGGTCCTGTCAGACAGAGGGATACTGTCCTGTCAGACAGAGGGAGATTGTCCTGTCAGACAGAAAGAGATTGTCCTGTCAGACAGAGGAGACTGTCCTGTCAGACAGAGGGAAAATGTCCTGTCAGAGAGAGGGAGAATGTCCTGTCAGAGAGAGGGAGAATGTCCTGTCAGACAGAGGGAGACTGTCCTGTCAGACAGAGGGAGACTGTCCTGTCAGACAGAGAAAGACTGTCCTGTCAGACAAAGGGAAACTTTCCTGTCAGACAGAGGAAGAATGTCCTGTCAGACAGAGGGAGACTGTCCTGTCAGACAGAGGGAGACTGTCCTGTCAGACAGAGGAAGACTGTCCTGTCAGACAAAGGGAAACTTTCCTGTCAGACAGAGGGAGACGGTCCTGTCAGACAGAGGGAAACTGTCCTGTCAGACAGAGGAAGACAGTCCTGCCAGACAGAGGGAGACTGTCCTGTCAGACAGAGGAAGACTGTCCTGTCAGACAGAGGGAGAATGTCCTGTCAGACACAGAAAGACTGTCCTGTCAGACAGAGGGAGAATGTCCTGTCAGACAGAGGGAAACTGTCCTGTCAGACAGAGGGAGACTGTCCTGTCAGACAGAGGGAGACTGTCCTGTCAGACAGATGGAAACTGTCCTGTCAGACATAGGGAGAATGTCCTGTCAGACAGAGGGATACTGTCCTGTCAGACAGAGGTAGACTGTCCTGTCAGACAGAGGGAAACTGTCCTGTCATACATAGGGAGAATGTCCTGTCAGACAGAGGTAGACTGTCCTGTCAGACAGAGGTAGACTGTCCTGTCAGACAGAGGGAGAATGTCCTGTCAGACAGAGGCACACTCTACTGTCAGACAGAGGGAAACTGTCCTGTCAGACAGAGGGAGAATGTCCTGTCAGACAGAGGGAGACTGTCCTGTCAGACAGAGGGAGACTGTCCTGTCAGACAGAGGAAGACTGTCCTGTCAGACAAAGGGAAACTTTCCTGTCAGACAGAGGGAGACGGTCCTGTCAGACAGAGGGAGAATGTCCTGTCATACAGAGGGAGACTGTCCTGTCAGATAGAGAGAAAATGTCCTGTCAGAGAGTGGGAGAATGTCCTGTCAGACAGAGGGAGACTGTCCTGTCAGACAGAGGGAGACTGTCCTGTCAGACAGAGGAAGACTGTCCTGTCAGACAGAGGGAAACTGTCCTGTCAGACAGAGGGAGATTATCCTGTCAGACAGAGGAGACTGTCCTGTCAGACAGAGCGAGAATGTCCTGTCAGGGAGAGGGAGACTGTCCTGTCAGACTGAGAGAAAATGACCTGTCAGACAGAAGGAGACTGTCCTGTCAGACAGAGGGAAACTGTCCTGTCAGACAGAGGGAGATTATCCTGTCAGACAGAGGGAAACTGTCCTGACAGACAGAGGGAGAATGTCCTGTCAGACAGAGGGGAAATGTCCTGTCAGACAGAGGAAGACTGTCCTGTCAGATAGAGGGAGACTGTCCTGTCAGACAGAGGGAGAATGTCCTGACAGACAGAGAGTGACTTTCCTGTCAGACAGAGGAAGACAGTCCTGTCAGACAGAGGAAGACTGTCCTGTCAGACAGAGGGAGACTGTCCTGTCAGACAGAGGAAGACTGTCCTGTCAGACAGAGGGAGAATGTCCTGTCAGACAGAGGGAGAATGTCCTGTCAGACAGAGGGAAACTGTCCTGTCAGACAGTGGGAGACTGTCCTGTCAGACAGAGGTAGACTGTCCTGTCATACATAGGGAGAATGTCCTGTCAGACAGAGGTAGACTGTCCTGTCAGACAGTGGTAGACTGTCCTGTCAGACAGAGGGAGAATGTCCTGTCAGACAGAGGCAAACTCTACTGTCAGACAGAGGGAGAATGTCCTGTCAGACAGAGGGAGAATGTCCTGTCAGACAGAGGGAAACTGTCCTGTCAGACAGAGGGAGACTGTCCTGTCAGACAGAGGAAGACTGTCCTGTCAGACAAAGGGAAACTTTCCTGTCAGACAGAGGGAGACGGTCCTGTCAGACAGAGGGAAACTGTCCTGTCAGACAAGGGAGATTGTCCTGTCAGACAGAGGAGACTGTCCTGTCAGACAGAGGGAGAATGTCCTGTCAGAGAGAGGGAGAATGTCCTGTCAGACAGAGGAAGACTGTCCTGTCAGACAAAGGGAAACTTTCCTGTCAGACAGAGGGAAACAGTCTTGTCAGACAGAGGGAAACTGTCCTGTCAGACAGAGGGAGATTGTCCTGTCAGACAGAGAGAGATTGTCCTGTCAGAGAGTGGGAGAATGTCCTGTCAGACAGAGGAAGACTGTCCTGTCAGACAAAGGGAAACTTTCCTGTCAGACAGAGGGAAACAGTCCTGTCAGACAGAGGGAAACTGTCCTGTCAGACAGAGGGAGATTGTCCTGTCAGACAGAGAGAGATTGTCCTGTCAGACAGAGGAGACTGTCCTGTCAGAGAGAGGGAGATTATCCTGTCAGACAGAGGAGACTGTCCTGTCAGACAGAGGGAGAATGTCCTGTCAGACAGAGGAGACTGTCCTGTCAGAGAGAGGGAGATTATCCTGTCAGACAGAAGGAGACTGTCCTGTCAGACAGAGGCGAAATGTCCTGTCAGACAGAGGCAGATTATCCTGTCAGACAGAGGGAAACTGTCCTGTCAGACAGAGGGAGAATGTCCTGACAGACAGAGGGTGACTTTCCTGTCAGACAGAGGAAGACTGTCCTGTCAGACAGAGGGGAAATGTCCTGACAGACAGAGGAAGACTGTCCTGTCAGACAGAGGGAGAATGTCCCGTTAGACAGAGGAAGACTGTCCTGTCAGACAGAGGGAGAATGTCCTGTCAGACAGAGGGAAACTGTCCTGTCAGACAGAGGGAGACTGTCCTGTCAGACAGAGGGAGACTGTCCTGTCAGACAGAGGGAAACTGTCCTGTCAGACATAGGGAGAATGTCCTGTCAGACAGAGGTAGACTGTCCTGTCAGACAGAGGTAGACTGTCCTGTCAGACAGAGGGAAACTGTCCTGTCCGACAGAGGCAAACTCTACTGTCAGACAGAGGGAGAATGTCCTGTCAGACAGAGGGAGAATGACCTGTCAGACAGAGGGGAAATGTCCTGTCAGACAGAGGAAGACTGTCCTGTCAGACAAAGGGAGACTATCCTGTCAGACAGAGGGAGAATGTCCTGACAGACAGAGGGAGAATGTCCTGTCAGACAGAGGGAGAATGTCCTGTCAGACAGAGGGAGAATGTCCTGTCAGACAGAGGAAGACTGTCCTGTCAGACAGAGGGAGAATGTCCTGTCAGACAGAGGAAGACTGTCCTGTCAGACAGAGGGAGAATGTCCTGTCAGACAGAGGCCAACTCTACTGTCAGACAGAGGGAGACTGTCCTGTCAGACAGAGGGAAACTGTCCTGTCAGACATAGGGAAACTGTCCTGTCAGACATAGGGAGAATGTCCTGTCAGACAGAGGTAGACTGTACTGTCAGACAGAGGTAGACTGTCCTGTCAGACAGAGGGAAACTGTCCTGTCAGACAGAGGCAAACTCTACTGTCAGACAGAGGGAGAATGTCCTGTCAGACAGAGGGAAACTGTCCTGTCAGACAGAGGGAGATTGTCCTGTCAGACAGAAAGAGATTGTCCTGTCAGACAGAGGAGACTGTCCTGTCAGACAGAGGGAGAATGTCCTGTCAGAGAGAGGGAGAATGTCCTGTCAGACAGAGGGAGAATGTCCTGTCAGAGAGAGGGAGAATGTCCTGTCAGACAGAGGGAGACTGTCCTGTCAGACAGAGGGAGACTGTCCTGTCAGACAGAGAAAGACTGTCCTGTCAGACAAAGGGAAACTTTCCTGTCAGACAGAGGGAGACAGTCCTGTCAGACAGAGGGAAACTGTCCTGTCAGACAGAGGAAGACAGTCCTGCCAGACAGAGGGAGACTGTCCTGTCAGACAGAGGAAGACTGTCCTGTCAGACAGAGGGAGAATGTCCTGTCAGACAGAGAAAGACTGTCCTGTCAGACAGAGGGAGAATGTCCTGTCAGACAGAGGGAAACTGTCCTGTCAGACAGAGGGAGACTGTCCTGTCAGAGGGAGACTGTCCTGTCAGACAGAGGGAGAATGTCCTGTCAGACAGAGGCAAACTCTACTGTCAGACAGAGGGAGAATGTCCTGTCAGACAGAGGGAGAATGTCCTGTCAGACAGAGGGAAACTGTCCTGTCAGACAGAGGGAGACTGTCCTGTCAGACAGAGGAAGACTGTCCTGTCAGACAAAGGGAAACTTTCCTGTCAGACAGAGGGAGACGGTCCTGTCAGACAGAGGGAAACTGTCCTGTCAGACAAGGGAGATTGTCCTGTCAGACAGAGGAGACTGTCCTGTCAGACAGAGGGAGAATGTCCTGTCAGAGAGAGGGAGAATGTCCTGTCAGACAGAGGGAGACTGTCCTGTCAGACAGAGGTAGACTGTCCTGTCATACATAGGGAGAATGTCCTGTCAGACAGAGGGAGAATGTCCTGTCAGAGAGTGGGAGAATGTCCTGTCAGACAGAGGGAGACTGTCCTGTCAGACAGAGGGAGACTGTCCTGTCAGACAGAGGAAGACTGTCCTGTCAGACAAAGGGAAACTTTCCTGTCAGACAGAGGGAAACAGTCCTGTCAGACAGAGGGAAACTGTCCTGTCAGACAGAGGGAGATTGTCCTGTCAGACAGAGAGAGATTGTCCTGTCAGACAGAGGAGACTGTCCTGTCAGAGAGAGGGAGATTATCCTGTCAGACAGAGGAGACTGTCCTGTCAGACAGAGGGAGAATGTCCTGTCAGACAGAGGAGACTGTCCTGTCAGAGAGAGGGAGATTATCCTGTCAGACAGAAGGAGACTGTCCTGTCAGACAGAGGCGAAATGTCCTGTCAGACAGAGGCAGATTATCCTGTCAGACAGAGGGAAACTGTCCTGTCAGACAGAGGGAGAATGTCCTGACAGACAGAGGGTGACTTTCCTGTCAGACAGAGGAAGACAGTCCTGCCAGACAGAGGGAGAATGTCCTGTCAGACAGAGGAAGACTGTCCTGTCAGACAGAGGGAGAATGTCCTGTCAGACAGAGGGAAACTGTCCTGTCAGACAGAGGGAGACTGTCCTGTCAGACAGAGGGAAACTGTCCTGTCAGACATAGGGAAACTGTCCTGTCAGACATAGGGAGAATGTCCTGTCAGACAGAGGTAGACTGTACTGTCAGACAGAGGTAGACTGTCCTGTCAGACAGAGGGAAACTGTCCTGTCAGACAGAGGCAAACTCTACTGTCAGACAGAGGGAGAATGTCCTGTCAGACAGAGGGAAACTGTCCTGTCAGACAGAGGGAGATTGTCCTGTCAGACAGAAAGAGATTGTCCTGTCAGACAGAGGAGACTGTCCTGTCAGACAGAGGGAGAATGTCCTGTCAGAGAGAGGGAGAATGTCCTGTCAGACAGAGGGAGAATGTCCTGTCAGAGAGAGGGAGAATGTCCTGTCAGACAGAGGGAGACTGTCCTGTCAGACAGAGGGAGACTGTCCTGTCAGACAGAGAAAGACTGTCCTGTCAGACAAAGGGAAACTTTCCTGTCAGACAGAGGGAGACAGTCCTGTCAGACAGAGGGAAACTGTCCTGTCAGACAGAGAAAGACTGTCCTGTCAGACAGAGGGAGAATGTCCTGTCAGACAGAGGGAAACTGTCCTGTCAGACAGAGGGAGACTGTCCTGTCAGAGGGAGACTGTCCTGTCAGACAGAGGGAAACTGTCCTGTCAGACATAGGGAGAATGTCCTGTCAGACAGAGGTAGATTGTCCTGTCAGACAGAGGTAGACTGTCCTGTCAGACAGAGGGAGACTGTCCTGTCAGACAGAGGCAAATTCTACTGTCAGACAGAGGGAAACTGTCCTGTCAGACAGAGGGAGAATGTCCTGTCAGACAGAGGGAGACTGTCCTGTCAGACAGAGGGAGACTGTCCTGTCAGACAGAGGAAGACTGTCCTGTCAGACAAAGGGAACCTTTCCTGTCAGACAGAGGGAAACAGTCCTGTCAGACAGAGGGAAACTGTCCTGTCAGACAGAGGCAAACTCTACTGTCAGACAGAGGGAGAATGTCCTGTCAGACAGAGGGAAACTGTCCTGTCAGACAGAGGGAGATTGTCCTGTCAGACAGAAAGAGATTGTCCTGTCAGACAGAGGAGACTGTCCTGTCAGACAGAGGGAGAATGTCCTGTCAGAGAGAGGGAGAATGTCCTGTCAGACAGAGGGAGAATGTCCTGTCAGAGAGAGGGAGAATGTCCTGTCAGACAGAGGGAGACTGTCCTGTCAGACAGAGGGAGACTGTCCTGTCAGACAGAGAAAGACTGTCCTGTCAGACAAAGGGAAACTTTCCTGTCAGACAGAGGGAGACAGTCCTGTCAGACAGAGGGAAACTGTCCTGTCAGACAGAGGAAGACAGTCCTGCCAGACAGAGGGAGACTGTCCTGTCAGACAGAGGAAGACTGTCCTGTCAGACAGAGGGAGAATGTCCTGTCAGACAGAGAAAGACTGTCCTGTCAGACAGAGGGAGAATGTCCTGTCAGACAGAGGGAAACTGTCCTGTCAGACAGAGGGAGACTGTCCTGTCAGAGGGAGACTGTCCTGTCAGACAGAGGGAAACTGTCCTGTCAGACATAGGGAGAATGTCCTGTCAGACAGAGGTAGATTGTCCTGTCAGACAGAGGTAGACTGTCCTGTCAGACAGAGGGAGACTGTCCTGTCAGACAGAGGCAAATTCTACTGTCAGACAGAGGGAAACTGTCCTGTCAGACAGAGGGAGAATGTCCTGTCAGACAGAGGGAGACTGTCCTGTCAGACAGAGGGAGACTGTCCTGTCAGACAGAGGAAGACTGTCCTGTCAGACAAAGGGAACCTTTCCTGTCAGACAGAGGGAAACAGTCCTGTCAGACAGAGGGAAACTGTCCTGTCAGACAGAGGAAGACAGTCCTGCCAGACAGAGGGAGACTGTCCTGTCAGACAGAGGGAGACTGTCCTGTCAGACAGAGGGAAACTGTCCTGTCAGACATAGGGAGAATGTCCTGTCAGACAGAGGTAGACTGTCCTGTCAGACAGAGGTAGACTGTCCTGTCAGACAGAGGGAAACTGTCCTGTCCGACAGAGGCAAACTCTACTGTCAGACAGAGGGAGAATGTCCTGTCAGACAGAGGGAGAATGACCTGTCAGACAGAGGGGAAATGTCCTGTCAGACAGAGGAAGACTGTCCTGTCAGACAAAGGGAGACTATCCTGTCAGACAGAGGGAGAATGTCCTGACAGACAGAGGGTGACTTTCCTGTCAGACAGAGGAAGACAGTCCTGCCAGACAGAGGGAGAATGTCCTGTCAGACAGAGGAAGACTGTCCTGTCAGACAGAGGGAGAATGTCCTGTCAGACAGAGGAAGACTGTCCTGTCAGACAGAGGGAGAATGTCCTGTCAGACAGAGGGAAACTGTCCTGTCAGACAGAGGGAGACTGTCCTGTCAGACAGAGGGAAACTGTCCTGTCAGACATAGGGAAACTGTCCTGTCAGACACAGGGAGAATGTCCTGTCAGACAGAGGTAGACTGTACTGTCAGACAGAGGTAGACTGTCCTGTCAGACAGAGGGAAACTGTCCTGTCAGACAGAGGCAAACTCTACTGTCAGACAGAGGGAGAATGTCCTGTCAGACAGAGGGAAACTGTCCTGTCAGACAGAGGGAGATTGTCCTGTCAGACAGAAAGAGATTGTCCTGTCAGACAGAGGAGACTGTCCTGTCAGACAGAGGGAGAATGTCCTGTCAGAGAGAGGGAGAATGTCCTGTCAGACAGAGGGAGAATGTCCTGTCAGAGAGAGGGAGAATGTCCTGTCAGACAGAGGGAGACTGTCCTGTCAGACAGAGGGAGACTGTCCTGTCAGACAGAGAAAGACTGTCCTGTCAGACAAAGGGAAACTTTCCTGTCAGACAGAGGGAGACAGTCCTGTCAGACAGAGGGAAACTGTCCTGTCAGACAGAGGAAGACAGTCCTGCCAGACAGAGGGAGACTGTCCTGTCAGACAGAGGAAGACTGTCCTGTCAGACAGAGGGAGAATGTCCTGTCAGACAGAGAAAGACTGTCCTGTCAGACAGAGGGAGAATGTCCTGTCATACAGAGGGAAACTGTCCTGTCAGACAGAGGGAGACTGTCCTGTCAGAGGGAGACTGTCCTGTCAGACAGAGGGAAACTGTCCTGTCAGACATAGGGAGAATGTCCTGTCAGACAGAGGTAGATTGTCCTGTCAGACAGAGGTAGACTGTCCTGTCAGACAGAGGGAGACTGTCCTGTCAGACAGAGGCAAACTCTACTGTCAGACAGAGGGAAACTGTCCTGTCAGACAGAGGGAGAATGTCCTGTCAGACAGAGGGAGACTGTCCTGTCAGACAGAGGGAGACTGTCCTGTCAGACAGAGGAAGACTGTCCTGTCAGACAAAGGCAAACTTTCCTGTCAGACAGAGGGAGACAGTCCTGTCAGACAGAGGAGACTGTCCTGTCAGACAGAGGGAGAATGTCCTGTCAGAGAGAGGGAGACTGTCCTGTCAGACAGAGAGAAAATGTCCTGTCAGAGAGTGGGAGAATGTCCTGTCAGACAGAGGGAGACTATCCTGTCAGACAGAGGGAGACTGTCCTGTCAGACAGAGGAAGACTGTCCTGTCAGACAGAGGGAAACTGTCCTGTCAGACAGAGGGAGATTATCCTGTCAGACAGAGGAGACTGTCCTGTCAGACAGAGGGAGAATGTCCTGTCAGAGAGAGGGAGACTGTCCTGTCAGACAGAGAGAAAATGTCCTGTCAGACAGAAGGAGACTGTCCTGTCAGACAGAGGGAAACTGTCCTGTCAGACAGAGGGAGATTATCCTGTCAGACAGAGGGAAACTGTCCTGAGAGACAGAGGGAGAATGTCCTGTCAGACAGAGGGGAAATGTCCTGTCAGACAGAGGAAGACTGTCCCGTCAGATAGAGGGAGACTGTCCTGTCAGACAGAGGGAGAATGTCCTGACAGACAGAGGGTGACTTTCCTGTCAGACAGAGGGAGACTGTCCTGTCAGACAGAGGGAGACTGTCCTGTCAGACAGAGGAAGACTGTCCTGTCAGACATAGGGAGAATGTCCTGTCAGACAGAGGGAGAATGTCCTGTCAGACAGAGGGAAACTGTACTGTCAGACAGTGGGAGACTGTCCTGTCAGACAGAGGGAGACTGTCCTGTCAGACAGAGGGAAACTGTCCTGTCATACATAGGGAGAATGTCCTGTCAGACAGAGGTAGACTGTCCTGTCAGACAGAGGTAGACTGTCCTGTCAGACAGAGGGAGAATGTCCTGTCAGACAGAGGCAAACTCTACTGTCAGACAGAGGGAGAATGTCCTGTCAGACAGAGGGTGAATGTCCTGTCAGACAGAGGGAAACTGTCCTGTCAGACAGAGGGAGACTGTCCTGTCAGACAGAGGAAGACTGTCCTGTCAGACAAAGGGAAACTTTCCTGTCAGACAGAGGGAGATGGTCCTGTCAGACAGAGGGAAACTGTCCTGTCAGACAGAGGGAGATTGTCCTGTCAGACAGAGAGAGATTGTCCTGTCCGACAGAGGAGACTGTCCTGTCAGACAGAGGGAGAATGTCCTGTCAGAGAGAGGGAGAATGTCCTGTCAGACAGAGGGAGAATGTCCTGTCAGAGAGAGGGAGAATGTCCTGTCAGACAGAGGGAGAATGTCCTGTCAGAGAGTGGGAGAATGTCCTGTCAGACAGAGGGAGACTGTCCTGTCAGACAGAGGGAGACTGTCCTGTCAGACAGAGGGAAACTGTCCTGTCATACATAGGGAGAATGTCCTGTCAGACAGAGGTAGACTGTCCTGTCAGACAGAGGTTGACTGTCCTGTCAGACAGAGGGAGAATGTCCTGTCAGACAGAGGCCAACTCTACTGTCAGACAAAGGGAGAATGTCCTGTCAGACAGAGGGTGAATGTCCTGTCAGACAGAGGGAAACTGTCCTGTCAGACAGAGGGAGACTGTCCTGTCAGACAGAGGAAGACTGTCCTGTCAGACAAAGGGAAACTTTCCTGTCAGACAGAGGGAGACGGTCCTGTCAGACAGAGGGAAACTGTCCTGTCAGACAGAGGGAGATTGTCCTGTCAGACAGAGAGAGATTGTCCTGTCCGACAGAGGAGACTGTCCTGTCAGACAGAGGGAGAATGTCCTGTCAGAGAGAGGGAGAATGTCCTGTCAGACAGAGGGAGAATGTCCTGTCAGAGAGAGGGAGAATGTCCTGTCAGACAGAGGGAGAATGTCCTGTCAGAGAGTGGGAGAATGTCCTGTCAGACAGAGGGAGACTGTCCTGTCAGACAGAGGGAGACTGTCCTGTCAGACAGAGGAAGTCTGTCCTGTCAGACAAAGGGAAAACTTTCCTGTCAGACAGAGGGAAACAGTCCTGTCAGACAGAGGGAAACTGTCCTGTCAGACAGAGGGAGATTGTCCTGTCAGACAGAGAGAGATTGTCCTGTCAGACAGAGGAGACTGTCCTGTCAGACAGAGGGAGATTATCCTGTCAGACAGAGGAGACTGTCCTGTCAGACAGAGGGAGAATGTCCTGTCAGAGAGAGGGAGACTGTCCTGTCAGACCGAGAGAAAATGTCCTGTCAGACAGAAGGAGACTGTCCTGTCAGACAGAGGCGAAATGTCCTGTCAGACAGAGGGAGATTATCCTGTCAGACAGAGGGAAACTGTCCTGTCAGACAGAGGGAAACTGTCCTGTCAGACAGTGGGAGACTGTCCTGTCAGACAGAGGGAGACTGTCCTGTCAGACAGAGGGAAACTGTCCTGTCATACATAGGGAGAATGTCCTGTCAGACAGAGGTAGACTGTCCTGTCAGACAGAGGTAGACTGTCCTGTCAGACAGAGGGAGAATGTCCTGTCAGACAGAGGCAAACTCTACTGTCAGACAGAGGGAGAATGTCCTGTCAGACAGAGGGTGAATGTCCTGTCAGACAGAGGGAAACTGTCCTGTCAGACAGAGGGAGACTGTCCTGTCAGACAGAGGAAGACTGTCCTGTCAGACAAAGGGAAACTTTCCTGTCAGACAGAGTGAGACGGTCCTGTCAGACAGAGGGAAACTGTCCTGTCAGACAGAGGGAGATTGTCCTGTCAGACAGAGAGAGATTGTCCTGTCCGACAGAGGAGACTGTCCTGTCAGACAGAGGGAGAATGTCCTGTCAGAGAGAGGGAGAATGTCCTGTCAGACAGAGGGAGAATGTCCTGTCAGAGAGAGGGAGAATGTCCTGTCAGACAGAGGGAGAATGTCCTGTCAGAGAGTGGGAGAATGTCCTGTCAGACAGAGGGAGACTGTCCTGTCAGACAGAGGGAGACTGTCCTGTCAGACAGAGGGAAACTGTCCTGTCATACATAGGGAGAATGTCCTGTCAGACAGAGGTAGACTGTCCTGTCAGACAGAGGTAGACTGTCCTGTCAGACAGAGGGAGAATGTCCTGTCAGACAGAGGCAAACTCTACTGTCAGACAGAGGGAGAATGTCCTGTCAGACAGAGGGTGAATGTCCTGTCAGACAGAGGGAAACTGTCCTGTCAGACAGAGGGAGACTGTCCTGTCAGACAGAGGAAGACTGTCCTGTCAGACAAAGGGAAACTTTCCTGTCAGACAGAGGGAGACGGTCCTGTCAGACAGAGGGAAACTGTCCTGTCAGACAGAGGGAGATTGTCCTGTCAGACAGAGAGAGATTGTCCTGTCCGACAGAGGAGACTGTCCTGTCAGACAGAGGGAGAATGTCCTGTCAGAGAGAGGGAGAATGTCCTGTCAGACAGAGGGAGAATGTCCTGTCAGAGAGAGGGAGAATGTCCTGTCAGACAGAGGGAGAATGTCCTGTCAGAGAGTGGGAGAATGTCCTGTCAGACAGAGGGAGACTGTCCTGTCAGACAGAGGGAGACTGTCCTGTCAGACAGAGGAAGACTGTCCTGTCAGACAAAGGGAAACTTTCCTGTCAGACAGAGGGAAACAGTCCTGTCAGACAGAGGGAAACTGTCCTGTCAGACAGAGGGAGATTGTCCTGTCAGACAGAGAGAGATTATCCTGTCAGACAGAGGAGACTGTCCTGTCAGACAGAGGGAGATTATCCTGTCAGACAGAGGAGACTGTCCTGTCAGACAGAGGGAGAATGTCCTGTCAGAGAGAGGGAGAATGTCCTGTCAGACAGAGGGAGAATGTCCTGTCAGAGAGTGGGAGAATGTCCTGTCAGACAGAGGGAGACTGTCCTGTCAGACAAAGGGAACCTTTCCTGTCAGACAGAGGGAAACAGTCCTGTCAGACAGAGGGAAACTGTCCTGTCAGACAGAGGGAGATTGTCCTGTCAGACAGAGAGAGATTGTCCTGTCAGACAGAGGAGACTGTCCTGTCAGAGAGAGGGAGATTATCCTGTCAGACAGAGGAGACTGTCCTGTCAGACAGAGGGAGAATGTCCTGTCAGACAGAGGAGACTGTCCTGTCAGAGAGAGGGAGATTATCCTGTCAGACAGAAGGAGACTGTCCTGTCAGACAGAGGCGAAATGTCCTGTCAGACAGAGGCAGATTATCCTGTCAGACAGAGGGAAACTGTCCTGTCAGACAGAGGGAGAATGTCCTGACAGACAGAGGGTGACTTTCCTGTCAGACAGAGGAAGACTGTCCTGTCAGACAGAGGGGAAATGTCCTGACAGACAGAGGAAGACTGTCCTGTCAGACAGAGGGAGAATGTCCCGTTAGACAGAGGAAGACTGTCCTGTCAGACAGAGGGACAATGTCCTGTCAGACAGAGGGAAACTGTCCTGTCAGACAGAGGGAGACTGTCCTGTCAGACAGAGGGAGACTGTCCTGTCAGACAGAGGGAAACTGTCCTGTCAGACATAGGGAGAATGTCCTGTCAGACAGAGGTAGACTGTCCTGTCAGACAGAGGTAGACTGTCCTGTCAGACAGAGGGAAACTGTCCTGTCCGACAGAGGCAAACTCTACTGTCAGACAGAGGGAGAATGTCCTGTCAGACAGAGGGAGAATGACCTGTCAGACAGAGGGGAAATGTCCTGTCAGACAGAGGAAGACTGTCCTGTCAGACAAAGGGAGACTATCCTGTCAGACAGAGGGAGAATGTCCTGACAGACAGAGGGTGACTTTCCTGTCAGACAGAGGAAGACAGTCCTGCCAGACAGAGGGAGAATGTCCTGTCAGACAGAGGAAGACTGTCCTGTCAGACAGAGGGAGAATGTCCTGTCAGACAGAGGAAGACTGTCCTGTCAGACAGAGGGAGAATGTCCTGTCAGACAGAGGGAAACTGTCCTGTCAGACAGAGGGAGACTGTCCTGTCAGACAGAGGGAAACTGTCCTGTCAGACATAGGGAAACTGTCCTGTCAGACACAGGGAGAATGTCCTGTCAGACAGAGGTAGACTGTACTGTCAGACAGAGGTAGACTGTCCTGTCAGACAGAGGGAAACTGTCCTGTCAGACAGAGGCAAACTCTACTGTCAGACAGAGGGAGAATGTCCTGTCAGACAGAGGGAAACTGTCCTGTCAGACAGAGGGAGATTGTCCTGTCAGACAGAAAGAGATTGTCCTGTCAGACAGAGGAGACTGTCCTGTCAGACAGAGGGAGAATGTCCTGTCAGAGAGAGGGAGAATGTCCTGTCAGACAGAGGGAGAATGTCCTGTCAGAGAGAGGGAGAATGTCCTGTCAGACAGAGGGAGACTGTCCTGTCAGACAGAGGGAGACTGTCCTGTCAGACAGAGAAAGACTGTCCTGTCAGACAAAGGGAAACTTTCCTGTCAGACAGAGGGAGACAGTCCTGTCAGACAGAGGGAAACTGTCCTGTCAGACAGAGGAAGACAGTCCTGCCAGACAGAGGGAGACTGTCCTGTCAGACAGAGGAAGACTGTCCTGTCAGACAGAGGGAGAATGTCCTGTCAGACAGAGAAAGACTGTCCTGTCAGACAGAGGGAGAATGTCCTGTCATACAGAGGGAAACTGTCCTGTCAGACAGAGGGAGACTGTCCTGTCAGAGGGAGACTGTCCTGTCAGACAGAGGGAAACTGTCCTGTCAGACATAGGGAGAATGTCCTGTCAGACAGAGGTAGATTGTCCTGTCAGACAGAGGTAGACTGTCCTGTCAGACAGAGGGAGACTGTCCTGTCAGACAGAGGCAAACTCTACTGTCAGACAGAGGGAAACTGTCCTGTCAGACAGAGGGAGAATGTCCTGTCAGACAGAGGGAGACTGTCCTGTCAGACAGAGGGAGACTGTCCTGTCAGACAGAGGAAGACTGTCCTGTCAGACAAAGGCAAACTTTCCTGTCAGACAGAGGGAGACAGTCCTGTCAGACAGAGGAGACTGTCCTGTCAGACAGAGGGAGAATGTCCTGTCAGAGAGAGGGAGACTGTCCTGTCAGACAGAGAGAAAATGTCCTGTCAGAGAGTGGGAGAATGTCCTGTCAGACAGAGGGAGACTATCCTGTCAGACAGAGGGAGACTGTCCTGTCAGACAGAGGGAGACAGTCCTGTCAGACAGAGGAGACTGTCCTGTCAGACAGAGGGAGAATGTCCTGTCAGACAGAGGGAGACTGTCCTGTCAGACAGAGGAAGACTGTCCTGTCAGACAGAGGGAAACTGTCCTGTCAGACAGAGGGAGATTATCCTGTCAGACAGAGGAGACTGTCCTGTCAGACAGAGGGAGAATGTCCTGTCAGAGAGAGGGAGACTGTCCTGTCAGACAGAGAGAAAATGTCCTGTCAGACAGAAGGAGACTGTCCTGTCAGACAGAGGGAAACTGTCCTGTCAGACAGAGGGAGATTATCCTGTCAGACAGAGGGAAACTGTCCTGAGAGACAGAGGGAGAATGTCCTGTCAGACAGAGGGGAAATGTCCTGTCAGACAGAGGAAGACTGTCCCGTCAGATAGAGGGAGACTGTCCTGTCAGACAGAGGGAGAATGTCCTGACAGACAGAGGGTGACTTTCCTGTCAGACAGAGGGAGACTGTCCTGTCAGACAGAGGGAGACTGTCCTGTCAGACAGAGGAAGACTGTCCTGTCAGACAGAGGGAGAATGTCCTGTCAGACAGAGGGAGAATGTCCTGTCAGACAGAGGGAAACTGTCCTGTCAGACAGTGGGAGACTGTCCTGTCAGACAGAGGGAGACTGTCCTGTCAGACAGAGGGAAACTGTCCTGTCATACATAGGGAGAATGTCCTGTCAGACAGAGGTAGACTGTCCTGTCAGACAGAGGTAGACTGTCCTGTCAGACAGAGGGAGAATGTCCTGTCAGACAGAGGCAAACTCTACTGTCAGACAGAGGGAGAATGTCCTGTCAGACAGAGGGTGAATGTCCTGTCAGACAGAGGGAAACTGTCCTGTCAGACAGAGGGAGACTGTCCTGTCAGACAGAGGAAGACTGTCCTGTCAGACAAAGGGAAACTTTCCTGTCAGACAGAGGGAGATGGTCCTGTCAGACAGAGGGAAACTGTCCTGTCAGACAGAGGGAGATTGTCCTGTCAGACAGAGAGAGATTGTCCTGTCCGACAGAGGAGACTGTCCTGTCAGACAGAGGGAGAATGTCCTGTCAGAGAGAGGGAGAATGTCCTGTCAGACAGAGGGAGAATGTCCTGTCAGAGAGAGGGAGAATGTCCTGTCAGACAGAGGGAGAATGTCCTGTCAGAGAGTGGGAGAATGTCCTGTCAGACAGAGGGAGACTGTCCTGTCAGACAGAGGGAGACTGTCCTGTCAGACAGAGGGAAACTGTCCTGTCATACATAGGGAGAATGTCCTGTCAGACAGAGGTAGACTGTCCTGTCAGACAGAGGATGACTGTCCTGTCAGACAGAGGGAGAATGTCCTGTCAGACAGAGGCCAACTCTACTGTCAGACAAAGGGAGAATGTCCTGTCAGACAGAGGGTGAATGTCCTGTCAGACAGAGGGAAACTGTCCTGTCAGACAGAGGGAGACGGTCCTGTCAGACAGAGGAAGACTGTCCTGTCAGACAAAGGGAAACTTTCCTGTCAGACAGAGGGAGACGGTCCTGTCAGACAGAGGGAAACTGTCCTGTCAGACAGAGGGAGATTGTCCTGTCAGACAGAGAGAGATTGTCCTGTCCGACAGAGGAGACTGTCCTGTCAGACAGAGGGAGAATGTCCTGTCAGAGAGAGGGAGAATGTCCTGTCAGACAGAGGGAGAATGTCCTGTCAGAGAGAGGGAGAATGTCCTGTCAGACAGAGGGAGAATGTCCTGTCAGAGAGTGGGAGAATGTCCTGTCAGACAGAGGGAGACTGTCCTGTCAGACAGAGGGAGACTGTCCTGTCAGACAGAGGAAGTCTGTCCTGTCAGACAAAGGGAAAACTTTCCTGTCAGACAGAGGGAAACAGTCCTGTCAGACAGAGGGAAACTGTCCTGTCAGACAGAGGGAGATTGTCCTGTCAGACAGAGAGAGATTGTCCTGTCAGACAGAGGAGACTGTCCTGTCAGACAGAGGGAGATTATCCTGTCAGACAGAGGAGACTGTCCTGTCAGACAGAGGGAGAATGTCCTGTCAGAGAGAGGGAGACTGTCCTGTCAGACCGAGAGAAAATGTCCTGTCAGACAGAAGGAGACTGTCCTGTCAGACAGAGGCGAAATGTCCTGTCAGACAGAGGGAGATTATCCTGTCAGACAGAGGGAAACTGTCCTGTCAGACAGAGGGAAACTGTCCTGTCAGACAGTGGGAGACTGTCCTGTCAGACAGAGGGAGACTGTCCTGTCAGACAGAGGGAAACTGTCCTGTCATACATAGGGAGAATGTCCTGTCAGACAGAGGTAGACTGTCCTGTCAGACAGAGGTAGACTGTCCTGTCAGACAGAGGGAGAATGTCCTGTCAGACAGAGGCAAACTCTACTGTCAGACAGAGGGAGAATGTCCTGTCAGACAGAGGGTGAATGTCCTGTCAGACAGAGGGAAACTGTCCTGTCAGACAGAGGGAGACTGTCCTGTCAGACAGAGGAAGACTGTCCTGTCAGACAAAGGGAAACTTTCCTGTCAGACAGAGTGAGACGGTCCTGTCAGACAGAGGGAAACTGTCCTGTCAGACAGAGGGAGATTGTCCTGTCAGACAGAGAGAGATTGTCCTGTCCGACAGAGGAGACTGTCCTGTCAGACAGAGGGAGAATGTCCTGTCAGAGAGAGGGAGAATGTCCTGTCAGACAGAGGGAGAATGTCCTGTCAGAGAGAGGGAGAATGTCCTGTCAGACAGAGGGAGAATGTCCTGTCAGAGAGTGGGAGAATGTCCTGTCAGACAGAGGGAGACTGTCCTGTCAGACAGAGGGAGACTGTCCTGTCAGACAGAGGGAAACTGTCCTGTCATACATAGGGAGAATGTCCTGTCAGACAGAGGTAGACTGTCCTGTCAGACAGAGGTAGACTGTCCTGTCAGACAGAGGGAGAATGTCCTGTCAGACAGAGGCAAACTCTACTGTCAGACAGAGGGAGAATGTCCTGTCAGACAGAGGGTGAATGTCCTGTCAGACAGAGGGAAACTGTCCTGTCAGACAGAGGGAGACTGTCCTGTCAGACAGAGGAAGACTGTCCTGTCAGACAAAGGGAAACTTTCCTGTCAGACAGAGGGAGACGGTCCTGTCAGACAGAGGGAAACTGTCCTGTCAGACAGAGGGAGATTGTCCTGTCAGACAGAGAGAGATTGTCCTGTCCGACAGAGGAGACTGTCCTGTCAGACAGAGGGAGAATGTCCTGTCAGAGAGAGGGAGAATGTCCTGTCAGACAGAGGGAGAATGTCCTGTCAGAGAGAGGGAGAATGTCCTGTCAGACAGAGGGAGAATGTCCTGTCAGAGAGTGGGAGAATGTCCTGTCAGACAGAGGGAGACTGTCCTGTCAGACAGAGGGAGACTGTCCTGTCAGACAGAGGAAGACTGTCCTGTCAGACAAAGGGAAACTTTCCTGTCAGACAGAGGGAAACAGTCCTGTCAGACAGAGGGAAACTGTCCTGTCAGACAGAGGGAGATTGTCCTGTCAGACAGAGAGAGATTGTCCTGTCAGACAGAGGAGACTGTCCTGTCAGACAGAGGGAGATTATCCTGTCAGACAGAGGAGACTGTCCTGTCAGACAGAGGGAGAATGTCCTGTCAGAGAGAGGGAGAATGTCCTGTCAGACAGAGGGAGAATGTCCTGTCAGAGAGTGGGAGAATGTCCTGTCAGACAGAGGGAGACTGTCCTGTCAGACAGAGGGAGACTGTCCTGTCAGACAGAGGGAAACTGTCCTGTCATACATAGGGAGAATGTCCTGTCAGACAGAGGTAGACTGTCCTGTCAGACAGAGGTAGACTGTCCTGTCAGACAGAGGGAGAATGTCCTGTCAGACAGAGGCAAACTCTACTGTCAGACAAAGGGAGAATGTCCTGTCAGACAGAGGGTGAATGTCCTGTCAGACAGAGGGAAACTGTCCTGTCAGACAGAGGGAGACTGTCCTGTCAGACAGAGGAAGACTGTCCTGTCAGACAAAGGGAAACTTGCCTGTCAGACAGAGGGAGACGGTCCTGTCAGACAGAGGGAAACTGTCCTGTCAGACAGAGGGAGATTGTCCTGTCAGACAGAGAGAGATTGTCCTGTCCGACAGAGGAGACTGTCCTGTCAGACAGAGGGAGAATGTCCTGTCAGAGAGAGGGAGAATGTCCTGTCAGACAGAGGGAGAATGTCCTGTCAGAGAGAGGGAGAATGTCCTGTCAGACAGAGGGAGAATGTCCTGTCAGAGAGTGGGAGAATGTCCTGTCAGACAGAGGGAGACTGTCCTGTCAGACAGAGGGAGACTGTCCTGTCAGACAGAGGAAGTCTGTCCTGTCAGACAAAGGGAAAACTTTCCTGTCAGACAGAGGGAAACAGTCCTGTCAGACAGAGGGAAACTGTCCTGTCAGACAGAGGGAGATTGTCCTGTCAGACAGAGAGAGATTGTCCTGTCAGACAGAGGAGACTGTCCTGTCAGACAGAGGGAGATTATCCTGTCAGACAGAGGAGACTGTCCTGTCAGACAGAGGGAGAATGTCCTGTCAGAGAGAGGGAGACTGTCCTGTCAGACCGAGAGAAAATGTCCTGTCAGACAGAAGGAGACTGTCCTGTCAGACAGAGGCGAAATGTCCTGTCAGACAGAGGGAGATTATCCTGTCAGACAGAGGGAAACTGTCCTGTCAGACAGAGGGAAACTGTCCTGTCAGACAGTGGGAGACTGTCCTGTCAGACAGAGGGAGACTGTCCTGTCAGACAGAGTGAAACTGTCCTGTCATACATAGGGAGAATGTCCTGTCAGACAGAGGTAGACTGTCCTGTCAGACAGAGGTAGACTGTCCTGTCAGACAGAGGGAGAATGTCCTGTCAGACAGAGGCAAACTCTACTGTCAGACAGAGGGAGAATGTCCTGTCAGACAGAGGGTGAATGTCCTGTCAGACAGAGGGAAACTGTCCTGTCAGACAGAGAGAGACTGTCCTGTCAGACAGAGGAAGACTGTCCTGTCAGACAAAGGGAAACTTTCCTGTCAGACAGAGGGAGACGGTCCTGTCAGACAGAGGGAAACTGTCCTGTCAGACAGAGGGAGATTGTCCTGTCAGACAGAGAGAGATTGTCCTGTCCGACAGAGGAGACTGTCCTGTCAGACAGAGGGAGAATGTCCTGTCAGAGAGAGGGAGAATGTCCTGTCAGACAGAGGGAGAATGTCCTGTCAGAGAGAGGGAGAATGTCCTGTCAGACAGAGGGAGAATGTCCTGTCAGAGAGTGGGAGAATGTCCTGTCAGACAGAGGGAGACTGTCCTGTCAGACAGAGGGAGACTGTCCTGTCAGACAGAGGGAAACTGTCCTGTCATACATAGGGAGAATGTCCTGTCAGACAGAGGTAGACTGTCCTGTCAGACAGAGGTAGACTGTCCTGTCAGACAGAGGGAGAATGTCCTGTCAGACAGAGGCAAACTCTACTGTCAGACAGAGGGAGAATGTCCTGTCAGACAGAGGGTGAATGTCCTGTCAGACAGAGGGAAACTGTCCTGTCAGACAGAGGGAGACGGTCCTGTCAGACAGAGGAAGACTGTCCTGTCAGACAAAGGGAAACTTTCCTGTCAGTCAGAGGAGACTGTCCTGTCAGACAGAGGGAGATTATCCTGTCAGACAGAGGGAAAGTGTCCTGTCAGACAGAGAGAAAATGTTCTGTCAGACAGAAGGAGACTGTCCTGTCAGACAGAGGGAGAATGTCCTGTCAGAGAGAGGGAGAATGTCCTGTCAGACAGAGGGAGAATGTCCTGTCAGAGAGAGGGAGAATGTCCTGTCAGACAGAGGGAGAATGTCCTGTCAGAGAGTGGGAGAATGTCCTGTCAGACAGAGGGAGACTGTCCTGTCAGACAGAGGGAGACTGTCCTGTCAGACAGAGGAAGACTGTCCTGTCAGACAAAGGGAAACTTTCCTGTCAGACAGAGGGAAACAGTCCTGTCAGACAGAGGGAAACTGTCCTGTCAGACAGAGGGAGATTGTCCTGTCAGACAGAGAGAGATTGTCCTGTCAGACAGAGGAGACTGTCCTGTCAGACAGAGGGAGATTATCCTGTCAGACAGAGGAGACTGTCCTGTCAGACAGAGGGAGAATGTCCTGTCAGAGAGAGGGAGACTGTCCTGTCAGACCGAGAGAAAATGTCCTGTCAGACAGAAGGAGACTGTCCTGTCAGACAGAGGCGAAATGTCCTGTCAGACAGAGGGAGATTATCCTGTCAGACAGAGGGAAACTGTCCTGTCAGACAGAGGGAGAATGTCCTGACAGACAGAGGGTGACTTTCCTGTCAGACAGAGGAAGACTGTCCTGTCAGACAGAGGGGAAATGTCCTGACAGACAGAGGAAGACTGTCCTGTCAGATAGAGGGAGAATGTCTTGTCAGACAGAGGAAGACTGTCCTGTCAGACAGAGGGAGAATGTCCTGTCAGACAGAGGGAAACTGTCCTGTCAGACAGAGGGAGACTGTCCTGTCAGACAGAGGGAGACTGTCCTGTCAGACAGAGGGAAACTGTCCTGTCAGACATAGGGAGAATGTCCTGTCAGACAGAGGTAGACTGTCCTGTCAGACAGAGGTAGACTGTCCTGTCAGACAGAGGTAGACTGTCCTGTCAGACAGAGGGAGAATGTCCTGTCAGACAGAGGGAGAATGTCCTGTCAGACAGAGGGAAACTGTCCTGTCAGACAGAGGGAGATTGTCCTGTCAGATAGAGAGAGATTGTCCTGTCAATCAGAGGAGACTGTCCTGTCAGACAGAGGGAGAATGTCCTGTCAGACAGAGGGAGAATGTCCTGTCAGAGAGAGGGAGAATGTCCTGTCAGACAGAGGGAGAATGTCCTGTCAGACAGAGGGAGAATGTCCTGTCAGAGAGAGGGAAAATGTCCTGTCAGACAGAGGGAGAATGTCCTTTCAGAGAGAGGGAGAATGTCCTGTCAGACAGAGAGAGACTGTCCTGTCAGAGAGAGGGAGAATGTCCTGTCAGACAGAGGGAGAATGTCCTGTCAGACAGAGGGAGACTGTCCTGTCAGACAGAGGGAGAATGTCCTGTCAGACAGAGGGAAACTGTCCTGTCAGACAGAGGGAGACTGTCCTGTCAGACAGAGGGAGACTGTCCTGTCAGACAGAGGGAAACTGTCCTGTCAGACATAGGGAGAATGTCCTGTCAGACAGAGGTAGACTGTCCTGTCAGACAGAGGTAGACTGTCCTGTCAGACAGAGGGAAACTGTCCTGTCAGACAGAGGGAAACTCTACTGTCAGACAGAGGGAGAATGTCCTGTCAGACAGAGGGAAACTGTCCTGTCAGACAGAGGGAGATTGTCCTGTCAGATAGAGAGAGATTGTCCTGTCAGTCAGAGGAGACTGTCCTGTCAGACAGAGGGAGATTGTCCTGTCAGACAGAGAGAGATTGTCCTGTCAGTCAGAGGAGACTGTCCTGTCAGACAGAGGGAGAATGTCCTGTCAGACAGAGGGAGAATGTCCTGTCAGAGAGAGGGAGAATGTCCTGTCAGACAGAGGGAGAATGTCCTGTCAGACAGAGGGAGAATGTCCTGTCAGAGAGAGGGAAAATGTCCTGTCAGACAGAGGGAGAATGTCCTTTCAGAGAGAGGGAGAATGTCCTGTCAGACAGAGAGAGACTGTCCTGTCAGAGAGAGGGAGAATATCCTGTCAGACAGAGGGAGAATGTCCTGTCAGACAGAGGGAGAATGTCCTGTCAGACAGAGGGAAACTGTCCTGTCAGACAGAGCAGACTGTCCTGTCAGACAAAGGGAGACTGTCCTGTCAGACAGAGGGAGACTGTCCTGTCAGACAAAGGGAAACTTTCCTGCAAAACAGAGGGAGAATGTCCTGTCAGACAAAGGGAAAATGCCCTGTCAGATAGAGAGAGACTGTCCTGTCAGACAGAGGGAAACTGTCCTGTCAGATAGAGGGAGAATGTCCTGTCAGACAGAGGGAAACTTTCCTGTCAGACAGAGGGAGACGGTCCTGTCAGACAGAGAGAAACTGTCCTGTCAGACAGAGGGAAACTGTCCTGTCAGACAGAGGGAGACTGTCCTGTCAGACAGATGGAGACTGTCCTTTCAGACAGAGGGAGACTGTCCTGTCAGACGGAGGGAGACTGTCCTGTCAGACAGAGGGAGACTGTCCTGTCAGACAGAGGGAGAGACTGTCCTGTCAGACAGAGGGAAGATGTCCTGTCAGACAGAGGGGAAATGTCCTGTCAGACAGAGGGAGACTGTCCTGTCAGACATAGGGAGACTGTCCTGTCAGACAGAGGGGAAATGTCCTTTCAGACAGAGGGAGATTGTCCTGTCAGACAGAGGGAGACTGTCCTGTCAGACAGGGGGTGACTGTCCTGTCAGACAGAGGGAGACTGTCCTGTCAGACAGAGGGAGACTGTCCTGTCAGACAGAGGGAGAATGTAACTTAGATGGTCAGCAATGAATTAGCATCTGGTCAAGTGAATAGAAGGTTAGCCTTATAGAGATAAGAATCTGTTGGTTATTGCTGCACTCTGGAATTACTCTGGAACAGTGAGTGGTTCCGGAGCAGGTCAGCAGGGCTCAACTGGGTGGTAATGCACAGTTAGGATTGAGGATTGAAATATGCTGTTGTGGATCAGGAGGCTAAGGGAAGACAGGAGAGCACTGGTCTCAGAGGAGAATGGGTTGTTATAGAGTCATAGAGTCATACAGTACAGAAGCAGACCCTTTGACCCAACCAATCCATACTGACCATAATCCCAAACTAAACTAGTTGCATTTGCCTGTACTTGGCCCATATCGCTCCCAACATTTCTTCATGAACTTATCCAAATATCTTTTAAACATTGTAACTGCACCCGCAACCACCACTTCCTCCAGAGGTTCACTCCACACACAAATAACTCTCAGTGTGAAAGAAATTGCCCCTCATGTCTTTTTGAAATATTTCTCCTCTCACCTTGAAAATATGCCACCTCGTCTTGAAATCCCCCACCCGAGGGAAAAGATACTTGCCACTAACTCTATATATACCCTTCATTACTTTATTAACCTCAATGAGGTCACCTCTCAACCTCCTACGCTCCAGTGAAAAAAGTCCCAGTCTATCCAGCCTCTCCTTATAACTCAAACCCTCCATTCCTGGAAACATCCTGGTAAAACATTTCTGAACTCTCTCCAGCTTTGTAACATCCTTCCGTAACAGGGCGACCAGAACTGGACGCAGTACTTCAGAAGAGGCCTCACCAGCGACATGTACAACCTAAACATGACATCCCAACTCCAATACTCAAAGGCCTGAGCTGTGAAGGCAAGCATGCTGAACATGTTCTTAACCACCTTATCTATATGTGATGCAAACTTCAAAGAATTATGTACCTGAACCCCCTATGTCTCTAAAATGGAGGTTGTACCTTCTGAGGGTGGTAGGCTGCTGAGTGTAGAATCCATGTAGGAAAAGAATGAGCATATCTCAGTTTCAAATCTGGCATGGAGCTAGAGGGAACAGTGGAGAATGAGGATTTATAATGGAGACAGACAAGAGGGATGGAAAAACGTAAGTTGTTATCAATCATTGACAAGTGATCATTAACTTGCAGACAGAGCTTGTAGGATCAGTGTTGGTAGCTGTCGGCAGGAGGGAGAGGAGCGTACTTAGATTGCCTGGGTGGGAAGGTCAGCAAAAGAGCAAAATGGGGCAGTTCAGTTTGCTGTCTGTAAGAGGTCAGTGATTAGTTAGTTAAATCAATAACCTAGTAACAACAGATCGTATTCCAGCACTGTGGCACTTGAAACCAACCCTAGATATTCTCAACTTTTCAAAGAGCACCAGTCCACAGGGGAAAGGAAGCAGTCAAGATTTTTGAAGAGGCAAAGGACCATGTTTGGAAAAAGTTTAGAACTGCTCAGTGCACTCAGATATCCCAGCCACTCCTCCCTTACCAATCCTCCTGTCAATCTCAGTATCTGACACAAAGTGTCCAGGCCCTTACACTAAACTAATGTTTAGAAGGTTAAGGGCTCTTGGTGTGCAGTGATAGTGTCTATTAACTCTGGGCTAGTCTGAGTTCAAGCCTTACCAGCCCCAGAGCTGTGTCATCACATAACGTCATAGAGATGTACAGCACAGAAGCAGACCCTTCGGTCCAACTCATCCATGTTGACCAGATAACCTAAGCTAATCTAGTTCCACTTGCCAGCACTTGGCCCCTATCCCTCCAAACCCTCCTATTCACATACCCATCCAGATGCCTTTCAAATGTTGGAATTGTACCAGCCTCCACCACTTCCTCTGGCAGCTCATTCCATACATGCAACCACCCTCTGTGTGAAAAAGTTGCCCCTTTTATATCTTTCCCTTCTCATCCTAAACCTATGCCCTCTAGTTCTGGATTCCCCCACCACAATGAAAATACTTTGGCCATTTATCCTATCCATACCCTTCATGATTTTACAAACCTCGATAAGGTCACCGCTCAGCCTCCAACATTCCAAGGAAAACAGCCCCAGCCTGTTCAGCCTCTCCCTATAGCTCAAATCCTCCAACTCTGTCAACATCCTTGTAAATCTTTTCTCAACGCTTTCAAGTTTCACAACATCCTTCCAATAGGAAGGAGACCAGAATTGCAGACAATATTCCAAAAGTGGCCTAACCAACATCTTGTATAGCTGCAACATGACCTCCCAAATCGTGTACTCAATACTCTGACCAATAAAGGAATACATGCCAAACACTTCTTCACTATCCTATCTACCTGCGACTCTACTTTCAAGGCACTATGAACCTGCACTCCAAGGTCTCTTTGTTCAGCAACACTCCCTAGGATCTTACCATTAAGTGTATAATTCCTGCTAAGATTTGCTTTCCCAAAATGCAGCACCTCACATTTATCTAAATGAAACTCCATCTGCCACTTCTTAGCCCATTGGCCCATCTGGTCCAGCTCCTGTTGTAATCTGAGGTAACCTTCTTCGCTGTCCACTACACCTCCAATTTTGGTGTCATCAGCAAACTTACTAACTGTACCTCTTATGCTCACATCCAAATAAATTATGTAAATGACAAAAAGTAGTGGACCCAGCACCGATCCTTGTGGCACTCCACTGGTGACAAGCCTCCAGCCTGAAAAACTACCCCTCACCATCAGTTCTCCCACTATTCATAAGAACTAACCTTGCTAACCAGTCCCCCATGAGGAACCTTATCGAGCACCTTATTGAAGTCCACATAGATCACGTCTACTGCTCTGCCCTTTTTGTTACTTTTTCAAAAAACTCAATCAAGTTTGTGAGACATGATTTCCCACGCACAAAGCCATGTTGACTATCCCGAATCAGTCCTTGCCTTTCCAAATACATGTATATTCTGTCCTTCAGGATTCGCTTCAACAACTTGCCCACCATCGAGGTCAGGCTCACTGATCTATAGTTCCCTAGCTTATCCTTACCACCTTTCTGAAATAGTGGCACCACGTTAGCTAACTTCCAGTCTTCTGGCACCACATCTGTGACTATCAATGATACAAATATCTCAGCAAAGGGCCCAGCAATCATTTGCCAGGCTTCCCACAGAGTTCTAGAGTACATCTGATCAGGTCCTGGGGATTTATCCAACTTAAGCATTTCAAGACATCCCGCACTTCCTCCTCTGTAATATGGACATTTTTCAAGATGTCACCATTTATTTCCCCACATTCTATATCTTCCATGTCCTTCTCCACAGTAAACACTGATGCAAAATACTCGTTTAGTATCTCCCCCCCACCCCCCCACCCCCATCTCCTGCAGCTCCACACAAAGGTGGAGCCTATCCTTGAGGGGACCTATTCTGTCCCTAATTACCTCTTTGTTCTTAATGTATTTGTAAATATCCTTTGGATTCTCCTTAACCCTATTTGCCAAAGCTATCTCATGTCCCCTTTTTGTCCTCCTGATTTCCCGCTTAAGTATACTCCTACTTCCTTTATACCCTTCTAAGGATTCTTTCAATCTATCCTGTCTATACCTGACATATGCTTCCTTCTTTTTCTTAACCAAACTCTCAATTTAATTTAGATTAGATTAGATTAGATTAGATTACTTACAGTATGGAAACAGGCCCTTCGGCCCAACAAGTCCACACCGCCCCGCCGAAGCGCAACCCACCCATACCCCTACATTTACCCCTTACCTAACACTATGGGCAATTTAGCATGGCCAATTCACCTGACCTGCACATCTTTGGACTGTGGGAGGAAACCGGAGCACCCGGAGGAAACCCACGCAGACACGGGGAGAACGTACAAACTCCACACAGTCAGTCGCCTGAGGCGGGAATTGAACCTGGGTCTCTGGCGCTGTGAGGCAGCAGTGCTAACCACTGTGCCACCGTGCCACCCACGGTGGCACAGTGGGCGGCATCCAGCATTTCCTATACCTACCAGCCTTTCCTTTCACACTGACAGGAATATACTGTCTCTAGACTCTCGTTATCTCATTTTTGAAGGCTTCCCACTTTCCAGCTGTCCCTTTACCTTCAAATATGTGCCTCCAATCAGCTTTTGAAAGTTCTTGCCTAATACCATCAAAATTAGCCTTCCTCCAATTTAGAACTTCAACTTTTAGATCTGGTCTATCCTTTTCCATCACTATTTTAAAATTATTAGAATTATGGTCACTGGCTCCAAAGTGCTCCCCCACTGACACCTCAGTCACCTGCCCTGCCTTATTTCCAAAGAGTAGGTCAAGTTTTGCACCTTCTCTAGTTGGTACATCCACATACTGAATCAGAAAATTTTCTTGTACACACTTAACAAATTCGTCTCCATCTAAACCCTTAACACTGTGGCAGTCCCAGTCTATGTTTGGAAAGTTAAAATTCCCTACCATAACCACCCTATTATTCTTCCAGATAACTGAAATCTCATAGAGTCACAAAGTCATAGAGATGTACAGCACGGAAACAGACCCTTCAGTCCAACTCGTCCATGCCAACCAGATATCCCAACCTAATCTAGTCCCACCTGCCAGCATCTGTCCCATGTCCTTCCAAACCCTTCCTATTCATATACCCATCCAGATGCCTTTTAAATGTTGCAATTGTACCAGCCTCCACCACTTCTTCGGGCAGTTCATTTCATACATGCACCACCCTCTGAGTGAAAAAGTTGCCTCTTAGGTCCCTTTTATATCTTTCCCCTCACCCTAAACCTATGCCCTCTAGTTCTGGACTCCCTGACCCCAGGGAAAAGACTTTGTCTATTTATCCTATCCATGCCCCTCATGATTTTATAAACCTCTATAAGGTCACCCCTCAGCCTCCGACACTCCAGGGAAAACAGCCCCAGCCTGTTCAGCCTCTCCATATAGCTCAAATCCTCCAACCCTGGCAACATCTTTGTAAATCTTTTCTGAACCCTGTCAAGTTTCGCAACATCTTTCCAATAGGAAGGAGACCAGAATTGCACGCAATATTCCAACTGTGGCCTTACCAATTTGTTTCTCAATCTCCTGCTGACTATTAGGGGGTCTATGATACAATCCCAATAAGGTGATCATCCCTTCCCTATTTCTCAGTTCCACCCAAATACCGTCCCTGAATGTATTTCTGGGAATATCCTCCCTAAATACAGCTGTAACGCTATCCCTTATCAAAAACTCCCCCCTCCTCTCTTGCCTCCCTTTCTATCCTTCCTGTAGCATTTGTATCCTGGAACATTAAGCTGCCAATCCTGCCCATCCTACCCATCCTGAGCCATGTTTCTGTAATTGTTATGATATCCCAGTCCCATATTCCTAACCATGCCCTGAGTTCATCTGCCTTCCCTGTTAGGCCTCTTGCATTGAAATAAATGCAATTTAATTTATCAGTCCTACCTTGTTCTCTGCTTAGTCCCTGCCTGCCCTGACTGTTTGACTCACTCCTTTTCTCAACTGTACCAGATCTCTTTCCTCACTATCTCCCTGGGTCCCACCCCCCAACATTACTAGTTTAAATCCTCCCGAACAGCTCTAGCAAATCTCCCTGTCAGTATATTAGTCCCCTTCCAATTTAGATGCAATATATCCTTCTTGTACCATCACTTCTGTCTCAGAACATATTCCAATGATCAAAAATGTGAATCCTCCTCCCATACACCAGCTTCTCAGCCATGCATTCACCTGCTCTATCCTCCTATTCCTGCCCTCACTAGCTCATAGCACCGGGAGTAATCCAGGTATTACTACCCTCGAGGACCTCCTTTTTAAACTCCTGCCTAACTCTCTATATTCCTTTCTATTTCGTTGGTTTGAATGTTTACAATGACCTCCTGATGCTCCCTCTCCCCTTTGAGAACATTCTGCACCCTCTCTGAGACATCCTTGATCCTGGCACCAGGGAAGCAGCACACCATTCTGATTTTTCGCTGCTGGCCACAGAAACATCTGTCTGTGCCTCTGACGAGAGTGTTCCTATCACAATTGATCACTTGGAACCCGATGTACCCCTTACTCCATTAGAGCCTGCCTTGATACCTGATGCACGACTGTTCGTGCTACATTCCCCTGAGAATCAATCACCCCCTACATTTTCCAAAACAGCATAATTGTTTAAATGGGAATAGCCACAGAAGACTTCTGCACTACCTGCCTACCCCTCCTACCTTTCCTAGAGTTAACCCATCTACCTGACTGTATCTGCAGCTTTTCTCCCATCCATCACACCCCCTAGCTCTTGTAAATTCTTCATTGCCTCTAACTGTCACTCTAACTGATCCATCCAAATTTGGTAGGATTTGCAACCACTGACATTTATTGCAGATAGAATCCCCACTAACACATAAACTCTCTTGAAACTCCCACATCCAACAAGAAGAGCAAATCACTCTATTAAAGGCTATTTTGCTCCTTCCAATCTGCAGACAGAAAATAACACTGTCTTATTGCTCTACAAAACACTGCTCCAGGATAACTTTATGGCTTATATTTTTAAAATTTAATCAAGAGACAGATCTCAATAAAACATATAATCAATGAAGACCCCACTCTACTCACTATTGTAGATTTACAGCAAGGCTATACTTAAATTTATGCACTTCTCCATTTCTGTGCTGTGACCTCTCCCAAACAGGTTCCTCCAAGATCAGTTGTAAATTTTGCTGTTTGTTAAGTTTTCCCAGACACACTCCAATGTCCATCAGTATATGAATACAAACATAAAAGGCAGATCCCTTAACAGGTTAACGTACAAAAAAGTAAAAGTTTTTTTCTGGGTCTTATTTGGACAGCATTCATATGAAGGGGTGGTCCTTTATTTTTTATAAGATTTTATTAGATTACTTACAGTGTGGAAACAGGCCCTTCGGCCCAACAAGTCCACACTGACCCTCCACCCCCCAGACCCATTCCCTTACATTTACCCCTGCACCTAACACTATGGGCAATTTAGCATGGTCAATTCACCTAACCTGCACATTTTTGGATTGTGGTATTGATAAGGAATTTGGAGAAAGATCCTTGTTAATGTGGAATGGCTCCACAGAAAGGGTGTGGACACTGTCCCAGATGGATTTCCTTGTATTTCTCACTGTGCTGTAGGAATTGTATTGCCCCTTCCATATTAAGGGCTTTCATTTCTAATCTTTTTAATCTTTCTTTCATTCCCTGGCTGCTTTGTTGCCTTTGCTTTCGGTCCTATTCCCAAAATTTCCAATGATCATTATTCCCGCTGTACCCTGCAGCGTTGTTTTGAATTCCCAGAATGGCTCATGTTGAAGCATTCAATGTCCTAATTTAGTATCTGGAATACTTTCATCAGTAAGACTTGCTGATGTTCAACTCTTCTCCTGATTAGTTAGTTATCTGCACGTAATGATTGATTGTTTGGCCCCTGCAGTACTTGTTGCCTGATTTATCCTTGTAAATGATAAAAGATTTATTTTAAACAAAATCTGAATGCCTCTGTGAAGTAGACACAGAAATTCCTCCTAACCAAAAGTGTACAGATTGCCCCAGTTTCACAGTGTACATTTCAGAAAGGGATACTGGGCTCTGTGGTCCACACTCTTTCATGATTCAAGAGTTGCACTTTGAACATGTCGAAGTGAAGGTGGTTCTCAGGAGATGAATGCAGGAGCTATTTTCTATCTTGCGTGAGCTGCTACTTTAAAATCTGGGTTGTGTTGCAGAATGGCAGCTGGATGGGACATGTGCTGTCCAACCTGTGACACTAGCTTAATAGTTCCTTGTGATTAAAAATCTGGGTGCTCAAACTTTGCAGAACAATTTTCCCATGTTGATTTTTGTAAGCTGAAAACTCAACTGAATAACTTGGAAGGAATTGAAAGCGTGAATATTGCTCAATTGACTTTTACAGGGAATTTATTTTATTTCCTTTATACTTTGCATTATTTCTTGAAGTTATAAGGAGTATGAGTCATCAGTGCGTTTTGGGGAGACAATGGTTGAATGAATAATAATAAACTGTGTTCTTTGTGGTTTGTATATTAGTAGAATATAGCTTTAGTAGAGTAGAGCATTAGTAGAATATACTCAAATAAGAACTAAACTCTGAAGCTGAGCTGTCCTGGATACAGTGCTCATATCTTGCTGACACATTTGAATGTGCTTCATTCAAAAACCCTGGAGAAAACATGTTCCATTTCTGCATTCCATCTGATTTTCAAACATTTTTTTAGTGATGCTGGCTATTTATTTATTTTTATTCCTGCATAATTCCTGCATAAGTTTTAAAAACTCACTTCATTTTGTAAAGAAATCGAACACACAGCAATTATTTTATAGAAAGGTCTGGAAGCATTATGACAGCAAGTGGCTTCATAAGGAAGTGACCCCCAGATTTCTGAGTGGGAAGATGGGTACGCCGTGGTGGGGGGGTGGGGGTGGGGGGGGGGGCGGGGTGGGGGGAAGCATCCAACCCCACTCTAAATGCCATCCCTCCCAAATAACCCCCACTTTTCAAACCCCCTCCCATGGAGGGCAAGGTGAAGGCATCCATCCAGAGTGGAGTCTGTCAGCATCGAGTGTCCCTCTCCCAGAAACAGAGCAGGTAGGAGCAGGAGGGGGCTATTTAGCCCATTGAGCCTGCACTGCCCTTCATTATGATCACTGATAACCTAATCTGACCCTCCCCCTTCACATCCCTTGATCCCTTTAACCACAAGAGCAAATCTAGCTCCTTCTTGAAAACAAACAATGTTTTGGCCGCAACCATTTTCTGTGGCAATGAATTCCACAGGCTCATCACTGGTTGGGTGAAGAAATTTCTCGTCATCTCAATCCTAAAAGGTTTACTCCTTATTCTTAAGCTATGACCCTTGGTCTTGGACTCTCCCCACCATTAGGTACATCCTTCCTACAACTAACCCAGCTAGACCTGTTAGAGTTTTATAGGTTTCTATCAGAACCCCCTCATTCTCCTAAACTGCAGTGAATACAATCTTAACTGACTCAATGTCTCCTCGTACATCAGCCCCACCATCCCAGGAATCAAACCTTCGTTATATTCCCTCTCTGGCAAGAACATCCTTCCTCAGATAAGGAGACCAATGCCCTGTATAATTGCAGTAAGACATCTCTGTTCCTGGACCTGAAACCTCTCACTATGGAGGACAACATACAGTTTGTCTTCTTTATTCAGTGCTGCACCAGCATGCTCACTTTCAGCAATTGATACATCCAGGTCTCGTTGAACATTCCCCTCTCTCAACTTATAGTCATTCAATTAATAATCTGACTTCCTATTTTTTTCTACCAAAGTGGATAACCTCACATTTATCCATATTGTACTGCCTCTACCATGCATTGGCCCACTCACTCGACCTGCCCAAATCACACTGCAAAATCCTCCTCACAGCCCACACTTTGTGTCATCTGCAAATTTTGAGATATTACATTTAGTTCCATCATCTAAACCATTAACATATATTGTGAATAGCTGGGATCCTGATACTGATCTCTGCAGTACCCCACTAGTCACTACCTGCCATTAGGATAAAGACCTATTTATTCCTAATCTTGGCTTCCTGTCTGCTAACCAATTTTCTCTCCATCTCAGTACATTACACCCAATCTCAAGCACTTTAATTTCACACAATGGTCTCTTCTGTGGGACTTTGTTGAAAGCCCTATAGTGTTGAGAGATGTGAAGGCGAGGTGGATTAGCCATGGTAAATGCGGGGTTATGGGGATTGGGGGGAATGCTATTCGGAGGGTCGGTGCAAACTTAGTGGGCTGAATGGCCTTTTTCCACACTGTAGGGATTCTGTGATTCTAAGTCCAAATAAACCACATCCACTGGCTCCCCCAATGAATTCTATTAGTTACAGAAGAATTCCAGTAGATTTGTCAAGCATGATTTCCCTTTTGTAATTCCATGCTGACTGTATATAATTCTAACATTGTTTTCTCGGTGCTGTGCTATAAAATCCTTGATAATGGACTCTAGCGTTTTCCCTGCTATCGATGTCATATTCATGGTCTATAAATTCCTGTTTTCTCTCTACCTCCCTTTTTAAATAGTGGAGTTATTTTAGCTAACTCCAATCTGTAGGAGTTTGTAGAATCATAGAATCCCTACAGTGTGGAAACAGGCCATTTTGCCTGACAAGTCCACACTGACCCTCTGAAGAGTATTCCACCTAGACCCATTTGCCTACCTTATTACTTTTACATTTCCCCTGACTTAATACACCTAACCTACACATTCCTGAACACCATGGGCAATTTAGCATGGCCAATTGAACTAACTTGCATATCTTTGGGAGGAAACCGGAGCACCTGGAGGAAACCCACGCAGACACAAGGACAATGTGCGAACTTCACACAGACAGTTGCCCGAGACTGAAATCAAACCAGTGTCCCTGGTGCTGTGAGGCAGCAGTGCTAACCACTGAGCCACCGTGCCACCCATGATTCCAGAATCTAAAGAACCTTGGAAGGTGAACACCAATATATCCACTATTTCTAGGGCCAATTCCTAACGTACTCTAGAATATAGATTATCAGATCCTGGGGATTTATCAGCTTTCAATCCCATCAATTTCTCCAGCAGCCTTTCCCCACTAATAGATTTTCTTCAGTTCCTCCCTCTCACTAAACATTGTATTCTCCATCATTTCCAGTACATTATCCATGTCCTCCTTTGTGAAGACAGAAGCGAAGTATGTGTTCAGATCATCAACCACTTCTTTGTTCCCAATTATAAAATCCCCCGTTACCGACTCCATTAGTATTCACCAATCTTTTTCTCTTTAAGCACTTATAGAAACCTTTAGTCAGTTCTTAATGTCCGCACAATTTACTCTCATACTTTAGTTTCTCCTTTGTAATCAATCCTTTGGTCTGCTTTAACTGACCTCTACACTGTGCCCAAACATCAGCATTACTGCTTTTTTCTTGCCAATTTGTATGTTTGTTTTGCATCTATCTCTAATTTCCTTCATAAGCCATGGTTTAGCCACTGTTCTCTTTGCACTCAAGCACCAGACAAACTTAAACAATTTACTCTTGGAATATTTGCCATTGATGCTGACATTCCTTTCAGTCCTTCACTTCCAATCTCTCACAGCCAACTGTTAAGAAGTTGTGGGTGTACTGTACCTTAAAGAGAGTTGAAAAGCTGGCAAGGATTTAGCGAACACACAGAGTACTGGAAAATTTAAAATGTTACATTTGATCAAACAGCTAGCAGTAGCTGGGTTGCTCTGAGACAAAAATGAATTCAAATTCGGCCAATCAGTTTAAATTATGCCCCAAGATACCAAAATCCAATCAAGTTTAAAAATCAAGTTTTGATAATATTAAAACCAATGAAATGATCGGATGTTTTGGGGTATAAATATCAGGCATTTTGAACAGGTAGTGAGAGCAGAGAACTGCCAAGGCACCAACCAGTACAGACTGCCAGCAGGACAGCTCTCTGAGAGTTACCTGGCTATAAGTTTGTGCAGCAGAGCATCAAAGCTGACCTGGAGAGAGAATCTACAGAGGAACACCTACAGCAGACACTCGGCAAAGCTGACTGGGTCTGAAACATATTTTCTTTTGTAAATCGTAATCGGGATTTTTTATCAGACTAATATTGTAGAGTGGGAGGTAAAAGATAAGTTTAAGAGAAAGGAGTTGTAAATAGTTGTTAGTTAATATTTTCTCTTAGACTTAAAGAATAAAGTTCTTAAAATCTTTACTTTAAATGGTGACTTTTGGGATAGTTCATTGCCTCTCAAATTTTAACAGATTACAGCACGGGGTGAATCTTTTCTGTGTGGCTAGTTTAGATTAGCAGAGTGGTTTACCCTATGTCATAACACAACTCATATTTCATACCATCACAGTTACGCTTATTAAGATTCAGGACCCTAATCTCAGAATCAATTACCTCACTCTCCATCTTGGTGAAGAATTATATCTTGTTATGATTGATCATCTCCAGGTGGCTTTCTTTTCTCGTTGTATTATAGCTGAAAATGTGTTGCTGGAAAAGCGCAGCAGGTCAGGCAGCATCCAGGGATCAGGAGAATCGATGTTTCGGGCATAAGCCCTTCTTCTTCAGGCTTATGCCCGAAACGTCGATTCTCCTGTTCCCTGGATGCTGCCTGACCTGCTGCGCTTTTCCAGCAACACATTTTCAGCTCTGATCTCCAGCATCTGCAGACCTCATGTTCTCCTCGTTGTATTATACCCAATCTAAGATGGTGTCTTGTCTAGATGGTTCAGAAAAACATTCTATATATACTCTCAGAATTCCTTCTCTACAGTATTGTGATTGATTTGATTTTTGCAATCTATATACAGATTAAAGTTACCCACAATTACAGATGTTCCTGTTTAATGCCATCCCCAAAACCACTAGTACAGTTTGGTGGTCTACACACCACTCCCACTAATGTTTTTTGCCTCATGGTATTTCTCAATTCAATCCACACAGATTCTACACAGCCTGAGCTGATACTTTTCCTCAATATTGTGTTTATATCCTCTTTAACCAGTAATGCTTTTCCTTTTTGTCTGTCCTTTCTAAATACTGAATACCTCTGGCTGTTTAGTTACCTTCCCTGGTCACCCTGCAGCCATGTCTCCATAATCCCAACTATATCATTCCCGCTCCCTGCATTCGAATACAAAGCCTTAATGTTTTTCTCTCTCTTTCTCTCCCTCTCTCTCTCTGCCACCATCAGCCAGAAGTTTGCCATTTTTATCCAGCACCAAAAAAGATGTTGGTGAGCTGCTTCCTTGGGCTGTCCTTGTCATGTAGATACACCCATAGTGCTGTTAGGAAAGGGATTCTTGGAGTTTGACCCATTAACAGTGTTCTGCAGTTGCACCTAGCTGTTCTTGACCTGAACTGTTTGATAGAGCAGCGTAAAGAGTGCTTTCTTCAATATCTAGTCATTTACCTTATCTGGACTGGAGAGTTCTGAATAGGGCAGCTTCAAGCAAGTTCCAGTCTAAGTTTTGCTGTACCTGATCTGGGAATCCTTCATGGCTTAGAACCAAGGAAGCCTTCCTCCCTTTTAACTATCTAAGTTCGCAATACTCAGTGCTGACATTAGGTATCCTCCTTCATTGACCTCTCTCTCTCTGATAAGCTTAGAGTTGTATTTAATGGAGGAAATGGGCATCTTGTCTAACAGCTGGAGTCTGTAAGATCCCTACATTGTGGGGGAAGGCCCACTGAATTAAGTCCCACTGTAGACACTTACTGGTCACCGATGGACATAACCATAGAATCAACAACCCAGTCAAGAGAACAGGAGATTCGACGTTTCGGGCACAGGCCCTTCTTCAGGAAGGGCCTGTGCCCGAAACGTCGAATCTCCTGTTCCCTGGATGCTGCCTGACCTGCTGTGCTGTTCCAGCAATAAAGTTTCAACTTTGATCTCCAGCATCTGCAGACCTCACTTTCTCCCCAACCCAGTCAAGAACCTATCTACCTCCATCTTAAATACACTCAGTGACTAGGTCTCCACATCCTCCTGCAGCAATGAGTTTCACACATTCACCATCCTCTGCTGAAGTACTTCCTCTTCACTGCGGTTCTAAAGGGCTATCCCTTCAGGTTCTAGTTTTCCTATTGGTCTCCTCCATATCCACTCTATTCAGGCCCCTCATTTGTATTCTGTAAGTTTCAATCAGATCCTCTCTCATCCGTCTAAAGTCCATCACGTCCAGACCCAGACTCCTGAACTGCTCCTCATTGACAAGTCCTTCATCCCCAGGGTCATTTTTGTAAACCTCCTCTGGATCCTCTCCAATGCCAGTGCATCCTTTCTTAGATACGGGGCCCAGAACTGTCCACAATATTCCAAATGCGGTCTGACCATAGCAGTATACAGCCTCAGCAGTGTGTCACGGTTGTTGTATTCTCGTCCTCTTAAACCAAATGCTAACATGATATTTGACTTTGTAATTGCCAATTGAACCTGCATGTTAACCTTAAGAGAATCCTGACCTAGGAGTCCTTAGTCCTGTGGTGCTTCAGAAATCTAAAGGCTTTCCCCCCATTTAGAAAATAGTCGATACTCCAATCTTTCTACTGATGTGCATATCCTCACACTTTCCCACATTGTATTCTAGCTGCCATTTCTTTCCCACACTGCTAGCCTGTGCAAGTTCTTCTGCAGCCTCTTCACTTCCTCAACACTACCTGCCCCTCCACCCAGCTTTGAGTCACCTACAAATGTAGCAAAAATGCCCCCAATTTCTTCATTCAGGAATATATATATTTTTATACCCCCACAGCAGTACAGCTTATTCCACACCCCTCCTCCTCACCGCCACAGCACCCATATTGTGTGTGTTGTCCAGAGACCCAATGAAATCACCAGTTGTGTAAGTAATTTTATTCAATATTCCAGGGAATTAGTGTCAGGCAGAGCTTTACGTGAAAGTAAAAGTGAAAGGGGACGACAGGGATCAAATCAAAATAGAATTGGAGGGGGAAATAAAGCACTCCAATCCCCTCCCACCCCCACCCCATGGTGTCCACCTCTCTCCCTAAAGGCCTCGAGAGTGTTGGTGAGCACCATGTGCTCCCTCTCCAGGGTCACCAGGGCTCAGACATAACCAGAGAAGGGGGGCAGGCAATCAGCTGTAATGACCCTCTCCAAGGCCCACTCCTGGAACAGTTTATGGCCAGTTTGGCCAGGCCCAGGAGCAGACCCACGAGTAGATCCTCAGACCTGCCCACTCCCCTCCACACCAGGTGCCCAAAGATCAGGAGCGTGGGGCTGAAGTACAACCAAAAGCATAAAAGAAGGTTCTTAAGGTAACTAAAAAGGGAGTGAAAATGCCCACACCCCATATATACATGGTCCATGGACTCCACAGCACCACAGAACAAGTAATTGGGCTGGGAGTCCATGAAACACCGCAATCTGTGGTTACAGGGGACTGCTGCAGGCACCTCCCTCCACCCGAGACCCCTGAGGGAAAGGGGGAGAATCCATGCGTAGAGAACCCTCCACTGGGGATCCCCGCCACCAGGCAGTAAATAGATACACCAAGGTGTGTCTGGACGATGGATTACAGAGAGGAGATGGATGATGTCCTGCAGCAGTTTGTACAGGACCCACAGTTTAGCATCTTTAAAGGACACGCTTCACATATTTCAGAAGCAGATTCTGTTGTGGGGCACAGACTCCCGGGGAGGTATGGGATCCTGGGGCCGATGTGAAAGTCAGTCCGAGTAAGGGTACACACAGATGCAAAAGTCAGACTGGGGCAATGAACTGCGACCAGAACAGGAATGCCCACAAGGTACCAAGCAGATCCTTATGATCAACCCTGTCAAACACCTTCACCTGATCGAGGGACAGGAAGGCGCTGGACAGAACAATCCTCTGATGAAGATGGATCAGGTCCTGGACCAGATGGACATTGTCATGAATCTTCCGGCCCTGGACATTATACGGCTGGTCGGGGTTGATCATGTGGTCCAGCACGGAGGCCAGGCGAGAAGCCAACTCCCTGGTGAAAACCGTGCCAAGGAGGGAGATCAGACACCAGTTCTTGAGAGAACGAAGGTACCCTTTACTGGCATGATGACCGTCCTGCGCCAAGAAAGGGGCAGCTCTCCAGCTGACAAACAGGAATGAAGAATGTATAACATGAATCATTGTGCCCCAACATGGACTCCTGCAGAACTCCACTAGTCACCTGCTGACAACTGAAAAAGACCCTTTTATCCATACTTGTCGCCTTCTGCCAGTCAGCCAATTCTCTAGCCATGCCAACACCTTACCCCTAACACCATGGGCTTTTACCTTCTTTCGCACTCTCTTGTGTAGCACCTTGTCAAACGCCTTCAGGAAATCCAGCTAGATCATGTCTACTGGCTCTCCTTTGTCTAACTTGCTCCTCACCTCCTCAAAGAATTCTAACAGGTTTGTCAGGCAGGACCACTCCTTGTCAATGCCATACTGACTCAGCCCTATTTGACCATACACTTCCAAATACTCAACAATCTCTCCTTAATAATAGACTCTCAAATCTTACCACCAGCCAAGGTCAGGCTAACTGGCCTATTGTTTCTTGTTTTCTGCCTCCCTCCCTTTATAAACAGGGGTGTTAGGTTAGCTATTTTCAAATCCTCTGGCACCTCCCTGACTCCAGTGATTCCGGAAACATTACCACCAATATCTTCACAAGCTCCTCAGTTATCCTCCTTCAGAACTCTGGGATGTAGTCCATCTGGTCCAAATGATTCATCCACCTTCAGACCTTTCAGGTTCCCTGGCAGCTTGTCCTTAGTGATAGCCACTACACTCACCTCTGCCTTGACTTCTCTTGAAGTTCTTAGTATGCTGCTGGTGTCTTCCATCAGACAAAGGAGGAGAAGTCAGGCCATTCAGCCCATTGAGTCTGCTCTGCCATTCAATCATAGCTGATAAGTTTCTCAACTCCATTCTCTCACTTTCTCCCCTGGCCTCCACAGACTTTACCAGTCTCTGACTGAAGAAGTTTCTCCTTATTTCCATTCTGAAAGGGTTTTTCTTTTACTCCAAAACTGTTTCGTCTGGTTCTAGCCTCTCCTACCAATGAAAACATTTTTCAAAAGTCCACTCTGTCCAGGCCATTCAGTATTCTGTAAGTTTCTAGATCCCCCTTCATGCTTCTGAACTCCATCAAGCATAGACCCAGAGTCCTCAAACTTTCCTGATATGTTAAGATTTCCATTCTTGGGATCATTCACCCAAGCCTCCTCTGAACACAGTCCATCCTTCCTGAGATATGGGGCCCAAACCTGCACACTTTATTCCAAACATGGTCTGACTTAAGCCTTATAGAGCCTCAGACGTACATCCCTGCTTTTATGTTTAAGTCCTCTCAAAATAAATGCCATCATTGCATTTGCCTTCCTAACTGGTGACTTAACCTGCAAGTTTACCTTGACAGAATCCTGAACTAGAATTCCCAAGTTTCCTTGCTTCAGACTTCTGAATGTTCTCCCCATTTAGAAAATAGTCCATGCCTCTATTCTTCCTATCAAAGTGCATGACCTCACACTTTCCCAAGTTGTACTCCATCTGCCGTTTCTTTGCCCACTCTCCTAACCTGTCATAATTCTTCTGCAGCCTCCCAGCCTCCTCAATGCTACCTGTCCCTCTTCCTATTTTTGTATTGTTTGCAAACTTAGCCAGAATGCCCTCAGTTCCACTGTGAAAACGGATGCAAACTACCTATTCAGTTCTTGCGCCAATACCCTCCTGAATGCTTAAATTGAATCTGCTTTCACCACATTTCCCAGTGTTGCATTCCATGCCCTAACTCCTCATGGACTATGTCACTCAGTGGCACAACCCCTCCCAATCCTGGGCCACCTAACCATGCAGACAAACAATAACAGTAACTGCTCTTTCTCACTAGGATGAGCATTCATTCCTGACCTGCTGCCTAATTTAATGTCCTCCCATCATCAAACTCGCAATGTGGAATGGAATAAATTTCCACCCTCAAAATTCAGAAAACTGTTTGAATCTATTCAGCCAGGTCAGAATAATGAAGTGTGTGGGCTCCTGCAGATTATCAGCCATTGCTAATCAAGTGGGAAGCAGTAATACAAGAGTTAGAACAAGACCGTAAAGACCCATGCTGAGTACAGTGAACAGTTCTGATCCCCTGTTAAATCAATGGCTGGAAGGACTCTCATCGCTGCTCAATGTCCACACTGAATCTTCAGGACAAAATTAATTCTAAACTCTGACACATTTTTGATGAATTAGGTGTCACTGACAATTAGCATCCACGATAATGCTCGCTGAGTAGAGATTGGAGTTTAGTCGTTGAAAACCTAAATAAAGTGGGTTTGCATTGAACTCGATCAGATTGAAATAAATACATTGACCCTATCCTGTTACTATGATTAATGTGCATAATTTAATCTCCTTGAGAAGCAGGACACTGCTACTATATATTGTTCTTCAAGGGATTGTGTGATTCCTTCTGTCACCTGTATCTCAAGAGCAGTCTGAACACTAAATAGGTCAACATTTTGTTGCATAGCGTCATAAATCTCCGTAATGGCAGGACGTGGAAGTACACTATGTACCATGTTGTTTAATAACAAGTAAATGTTCCTTATCCATTCCTAAAACAGACATTGTTGTGTACACATGCAAAATAGGAGCTTACTTCAAGTCCCCAACAGCATTTAAGACTCCCAGCACTAGCTGTCTCATGGATTACTGAATCATCCTGATCGCTGATGCTCTCAGTCCTCAGATCTCTGACATCTAATCTCCTGGTTCCTTGATTCTGTTCTGTTCCTTATCCAATGATCATGATACCATTGGCAACCTGAGGCCTCCTCAGTTCCCATCTCCTTCCTCCAGGTGTGTGTACAAGGACTACTGCTGGACTAAGGGATGCTCAAAGCTAGATGCTTGTAAGTTTAGGCCCCTCTTTTCTCTAAAGAAGAAGATTAATGAAAAATCTGATGGTTAGACATCTGCTGGATTAATCTATATTAAACCTGTATTAAATGAACATAGATAATGGCCACTTTGAGCTCAGTGCAGATGATGAGCTGCAGACAGCTCACTCTGCCCCTTGGGATGTGACTCTCCACTGTTCCAATATCTAATAAGACTCATCCTCAGAGGTACTAGGGTAATTTTAATTTCACACAATGTCTAGATGTCAAGAATGAACACTTATAGAGACATCGAGTCAAAGAGATGTACAGCTTGGAAAGAGACCCTTCAGTCCAACTTGTCCATGCTGACCAGATATCCTAACCTAATCTAGTCCCATTTGCCAGCACTTGGCCCATGTCCCTCTATACCCTTCCTATGGGGAGAGCTATAGGGTGAGGCTGAATAGGCTGGGGCCGTTTTCCCTGGCGTGTCAGAGGCTGAGGGGTGATCTTATAGAGGTTTATAAAACCATGAAGGGCATGGATAGGATAAATGGACAAGGCCTTTTTCCTGAGGTGGGGGAGTCCAGAACTAAAGAGCATAAGTTTAGGGTGAGAGGGGAAAGATTTAAAAGGGACGTAAGGGACAACATTTTCACACAGAGGATGGTGGGTATATGGATGAGCTGCCGGAGGAAGTGGTGGAGGCTGGTACAATTACAACATTTAAAAAAACATCTAGATGGGTACATGAATAGGAAGGGTTTCAAGGGATATGGGACATGTGCTGGCAAATAGGAGTAGATTAATTTAGAATATTTGTTTGGCACAGATGAGTTGGACCAAAAGGTCTGTTTCTGTGCTGTATATCTGTATGACTCTTTGACTCTATCCAGCCTCAACCTTTACATTCCCAGCAACATCCTGGTAAATCTCTTCTGAACCGTCTCCAGCTTAATAATATCCTTCCCATAACTGGACGACCAGAACTGGAATAGTACTCCAGAAGCGGTCTCACCAACATCTTGCACAATCTCAATATAATGTCCCACTCCTACAATCAAAGGTCTGAGCAATGGAGGAATGTGCACTAAACACCTTCTTAATCACCCCGGAAGAAAGTGAGGACTGCAGATGCTGGAGATCAGTCAAAAGGCGTGGCACTGGAGAAGCACAGCCAGTGAGGCAGCATCCAAGGATCTGCCTGACCATCTGTGCTTATCCAGGGCATGCGTTTTGACTTCTTAATCACTCTGGATTGGAGTGGTGCTGGAAGAGCACAGGAGTTCAGGCAGCATCTGAGGAGCAGTAAAATCGATGTTTCGGGCAAAAGCCCTTCACCAGGAAGGGCTTCCTGGTTTCCAGCATCTGCAGTCATTGTTTTTACCTTCTTAATCACTCTGTCTACCTGTGAGGCAAACGTCAAATAATTATGTAGCTGACTCCCTCGGTCCCTCTGTTCTACAACAATACCCAAGGTCCTATCATTAATTGCATAAATCCAGCCCTTGTTTGTTTTACAGACCAACCACCTGATGAAGGAGCAGTGCTCCAAAAGCCAGTGCTTCCAAATAAACCTGTTGGACTATAACCTGGTGCTGTGCAATTATTTTAACATTCGACACCAATATTGATATTCAGAACAATCACTTTTACTGACAACCATTAAGTGTACAATGGGCCAATTCGATATTGCTCCCCTCCCTCCCCCTCTCCCCCCCCCACCCCCTTTGCAGCACTTTATGCCCAGCCACATTTCCCTGAGGTGTGACTGGGAACCTGGCAGGGCCAGGGGAGCTGAGGCGGAGTCTGGAAGCTGAGCTGTGACGAGCTGATGGGGAGGGTCAGGGTGAATTTGAGGTGGGCACTCCACTGAACACACACTGGATGGAGACAACTCAACCCGGTGTGGGCGGGGCCAGGCTGTAGGCGGGGCCTGTGGGGAAAGGCGGGGCCTGTGGGGATAGGCTGGGCCTGTGGGGTTAGGCGGGGCCTGTGGAGATAGGCGGGGCCTGTGGTGATAGGCGGGGCCTGTGGGGTTAGGCGGAGCCTGTGGGGATAGGCGGGGCCTGTGGGGATAGGCGGGGCCAGTGGGGGTGGGCGGGGCCTGTGGTGATAGGCTGGGCCTATGGGGATGGGCGGGGCCTGTGGGGATAGGCGGGGCCAGTGGGGGTGGGCGGGGCCTGATGGGATAGGCGGGGCCAGTGGGGGTGGGCGGGGCCTGTGGTGATAGGCTGGGCCTGTGGGGTTAGGCGGGGCCTGTGGGGATGGGCGGGGCCTGTGGAGATAGGCTGGGCCTGTGGGGATGGGCGGGGCCTGTTATTGGCTGGGCCGAGTTTGTAGACGGGGCCTGCCTTGTTGGGCGGGGAACAATGGAGACAGGAGGAGCTAGTCCGCTAGGGCGGGGACGTGGAGGTGGGCAGGGGTTGCCTAAGGCGTGGGGACCGTGTGTGGTTAATGGGGCCTGCTCGGTGGGGGTGGCCTGCCCTTTGGCCTGGGACGGTGTGGGTGGGCGGGTGGCCGTGCGGTGGGGCGTGCTCTGTTGGGATGGGCGGGACCAGCCCGGTGACTGGGGCGTGTGGGGTAGGTGGGGTCTCTCCGGTGGGTGGGGCGTGGGGTGGGTGGGGTCTCTCCGGTGGGTGGGCGGGGTCTCCGGTGGTTGGGGTGTCGGGTGGGCGAGGTCTCTGCGGTGGGTGGGGCGTGGGGTGGGCGGGGTCTCTCCGGGGAGTGAGTTGTGGGGTGGGCGGGGTCGCTCCGGCGTGTTGGGTGGGCGGGGTCTCTGGGGAGTGGGGTGTGGGGTGGGCGGGGTCTCCGGTGGGGGTGTGTGTGGGATGGGCGGGGTAGCTCCGGGGAGTGGGCGGAGTCTCCCCGGGGAGTGGGGGTCGCCTCTGTGAGTGGGCGGAGTCTCTGCCTGGAGTGGGCGGGGTCTCCGCAGGGAATGGGCGGGATCTCTCTCGGGAGTGGGCGGGGTCTCTCTCGGGAGTGGGCGGGGTCTGTGGGTGTGGGCGGGTCCGCTGTCCCCTGTCCCTCTCACTCCCTGCCTGAGCGCCGGGGAGAGCAGAGCGGGTGAGGGCTTGGCTGTCACTGGGAATGGCTTCGGATGAATTAGCCGCGAAGCTGCAGCGGCGGCTGGATATCGGGGACCAGCCGCCCGGCTCGGAGTCCGAGTGCGGCTCAGGCAATGAACAAGGTGCCGCCGAGGAGAAGCCGGCGACCGCAGCGGCGGACAATGAGCTCTCGGTCAAGCTGCTCCGCCGCGGGGAGCTGAACGATGGCTCCGCCGAGCCGCAGCAACCGAGCCTCCGCATCTTTAACCCGTACACCGAGTTCAAGGAGTTCTCCCGCAAGGAGATCCGAGACATGGAGAGCATGTTCCGGCGGTGAGTGAGCGATCGGAGGGCAGTGTCCGGGTGGAGGGAGGCGACAAGCCGGTTCCCATCCCAGCTCCTCAGCACTGACCGTGGGATCACATTCTCCACCCTCAATCTCTCACCCCCTCAGCCCTCAATCCCTCCACCCCCTCAGCCCTCAATCCACTCCCCCTCAGCCTTCACCTCCCACCCCCAGCACACAATCCACCTCCCTCAGTCCTCAATCCCCCCACCCTAGCCCTCCATTCACCCCCCTCAGCCCTCAATCCACCCCCCTCAGCCCTCAATCCCCCCACCCTAGCCCTCCATTCACCCCCTCAGCCCTCAATCCACCCCCCTCAGCCCTCAATCCACCCCCCTCAGCCCTCAATCCACCCCCCTCAGCCCTCAATCCACCCCCCTCAGCCCTCAATCCACCCCCCTCAGCCCTCAATCCACCCCCCTCAGCCCTCAATCCACCCCCCTCAGCCCTCAATCCACCCCCCTCAGCCCTCAATCCACCCCCCTCAGCCCTCAATCCACCCCCCTCAGCCCTCAATCCCCCCACCCTAGCCCTCTATTCACCCCCTCAGCCCTCAATCCACCCCCCCTCAGCCTCAATTCACCCCCCATTCCTCAATCCCAGGATCAAACCCCAATCCCAGGACCATCACCACCTCATCACAGGCTCATCCCTATTCCCAGATCACGCCCACATCCTAGCATCATCACACCCTTCATTCCAGGATCATCACTGGCTTAACCCCATCCCGGGATCACTCTAAATCATGGTCCTCCTTCCCTATCCCAGGATCACACTCATCCCAGCTTCACCCCTACAATCTCAGGATCGCCTCCACAATTCCTGGAATAACTAACCCCCCACTCCCAGATTCCCCATTTCCAAATCTTGGGAATGCCCCCTACCCATTGCTGACCAACTCCCCCCTCCCCCCCCCACCCTGATTCCCCCTCCCACCACCCTAACCCGCTGGGTATAGGGTCCTGGATGCCTTGTTCCCCCCCCCCCCCCCCCCCCCCCCCCCCACTATAAAAGGGAAGAAGGTGTAGGTCCCTTCTTTAATGAACTGCATTTTTTTTAGGGGGGTTTTCCTATAAATTGTGACACTCCAGCAACTCCTGTCGATTTCAGTGGCAGTGAGACCCCTTAATAGTCCCCCTGGTCCTGGGTGTTAACTTTATGAATGGAAGCCTCATTCCCCACAGAGTGTCTGACACTATCATTTACAAACCCATTGACAGGAATGTGTTCATTGACAGGAACCAACAGTGAGTAAACTCACAAATATACTGAACCGACAGGATCGAGATCTCCTTTTGGTGATTAATCTTTAAACTGTGCAGCTGATGAGTTTGGTGACCCCTGCTGGGTCCTAGCACTCCACTGGTCTTCCCGGTGTAATTATTAGCAAAGTGTATACAGGCATTGACTCAATGCCCTTCCTTTCCCCTTTCATTTTAAAAAAAATGACATTGCGTTTGCAGTGGATTATTCTTTGCTGCTACAAAATGGAAGCTCACTGCAGAAACGATGGGCTGCATTTGTTGGAAATGGGAGTCTGTCCTGTGGCTCCTTCTTCGACATCCCTTCATACAGTTTATCCCAAACTGTGCGTCCACTCAGACTGTGAACCACACCGACTCTCGATTGTCCGCCATTCAAACTTGGGTTTGTGTTTCAGGGACTGTTTTGAGATCCCTAATACCAAGGAGAGTCCCTGGTGGGCAACGCTCAGTGATTGACTCTTGATTATAACAAGGAGGGTAAAAGGCAGTCCCATAAGGAGCAGGATGAGGGGTGTTCTAACAAACATACAGAATACTGAACGGCCTGGGCAGAGTAGATGTAAGGAAGATGTTTCCATTGGTCGGAGAGACTAGGACCTGACGGCGCAAGAAAGGGGAGAGCTTTCAGAACAGAGAGAAGGAGAAACTTCTTCAGGCAGAGGGTGGTGAATCCATGGGATTCATTGCCACAGAAGGCTGTGAGGGCCAGGTGATTGAGTATATTTAAGAGTGAGATAGATAAGTTTGTGAGTATCAAGGGGATCAAGGATTACGGGGAGAATGGGGTTGAGAATGGTGGAGCAGACTCAATGGGCTGAATGGCCTAATTTCTGCTCCCTGTGTATTATGGTCTTATGGTGGCCCTCTTGGCTATTGTTTCTGAACTAAAAGCTTGTAAGACAAAGTTGAGCCCATAATCCAGGCTAACACCTCAATGGAGTACCGCTGGAGTGGTGTGCTGCCGGCAGTACAGCTTTTCAAATGAGCTGTTGAGCTGAGACTCCCATGGTCTGGTGGATATTAAAGACAGTTGTGGGAAGTAGACTGCTGGGATAGAATGGGGTTCATAAGACTAACTGGATTGCTGTACAGAGAGTTGGCATGGGTTTGATGGGCCAAATGGCATGATATATTGGATGTGCTGCACCGGTCCCATTTTAAAGGCTGCAGTTCAGTCCATCAAATTAAACTTGGAGGAAAGAAGCGACTTTTTGAACTGTAGCAAACTGTTTGAAGTGCTGATTAAAATTTACATTTCATGCCAGCTCAAGCACAGCTTCATAGACTGGGAAGGTTCCCCCCAGTTGTGAGAAAATAATTATTTCACAGCAAGAATAAAAGGAGCTGGGTCTTCAGAGGAGTATTCTTCAAAGTTGTCCTCCTCTGTCCCCGATTACCTGTGGACACTAGTTCCAAGAACAGGCAACTTGTGTGGGTGATTGAGTGAGTTCTGGAGGGATTTTATTTTAGATTTGTCCGGGTTTTTGTGCACAGAAGGCAATTAATGATTTTCGACCTGTTCTTGCAAAGTCCTCACTCCTTCAAATATTTGCTGAGCGTGCTGTGTGATCAGCATGATCACTGCACCTTTACAGGTTTCACAGCTCCTGTTAGTCAGGACAGTGAGGTTTGAAAAGCGCACAGTCTGAACTTGTTTGGAGGTTCACATTTCACATACAATTCATTCTTGGCAACGATTGTGCAACAGTTCTTGGAGTTGTGGCATGTTGGCACAGCAATGACAGAGAGGGTTAGGAGATTCTGTAAAGGGCAGTACAAAGAGAATTCGGTGTATAATGGAAGAGAGTGGCACAGGTAGAGGATAAAGACAGAGAGCAGACCCGTCACACTTGGAAATAAACACAATTCTCTCCATTTTAACCCAGTTACATTTGGTACTTTCACATTATTGCTGCATCACAGTTGAATTCTCTCAGTATTTTGATCTTTGCAGTGTTCTGTGATGAGCAAGATTTGATGGTCCTTGTATTTGTGAGGGGGCTGCAGCATCACAAGTAAATCCTAGATTCCCTACAGTGTAGAAACAGGCCCTTCGGCCCAACAAGTCCACACCGACCCTCCAAAGAATAACCCACCCAGATCCATTCCCCCACCGTATCACTCTACATTTCCCCTGACTAATGCACCTAACTTACACACCCCTGTGCACTTTGGGCAATTTACCTAACCTGCACATCTTTGGATTGTGGGAGGAAACCGGTGCACCCAGAGTACACAGGGAGAATGGTCAGTCATCTGAGGTTTGGACCGAACCTGGGTCCCTGGCGCTGTGAGGCAGCAGTGCTAACCACTGAGCCACCGTGCCGTATAAAACTGACAGAAATGACTTTAAGTCAAGTATTGAAGACCAAGAAGGTCTGACTAACTCATCAGCTCTTTTATATTCATTCATGAGACATGGGCATCACTAGCTAGGCAGCATTTACTGTCCATCCTTAAATTGTTCAGAGGGCAGTTAAGAGTCACCTACATCGCTGTGGGTCTGGAGTCACGTGCAGGCCAGACCAGGTAAGGGTGGCCGTTTCTTTCCTTCCCTAAAGGGCATCAGTGAACCAGCTGGGGTGGGGGTGGGGTGGGGGTTCCTCCTCAGCAATCAGCAATGGATTCACAGTCATCAATTGACTATGCCAGTCTTTTGTTTTTAAATTAAATTCAAATTCCATTAGGACTTTACCAGGAGAGAGGGATTTTGGTCAGCCTCAAGATTACAGACTGGGAGTGAGCACAGTGCCAACAGAGATTTGTAACAAATTATGATTCAAACAACAACTTTGCCTCAGCCTGTTTCAACGTAGCTCATCGTTTCTGTTTGCAGAAACACATTGCGGCAACATTTAATGATCAATCCAGACTCGATTGTGGCTTTTGAACAAGATTAGATAATGATCTGAAAACAAGAAATTTATAGGACTGTAGTGAAAGGATAGGATAGTTGGACAAGCTGAATAGCAAAGTTGAGAACTAGAGCTGGGTACAGCACTAAGTAGCACGCCCAACTTGGCATAAAACAGGAACTGGCGTAGCAGCTTGCAATGCAAACTCTCAGGTTTTAGGCAGTCTCTCTGATCTGACCGATTTTGCACTTTAACCTCCTTCAACGTGACATTGAAACAGCTGCTAATTCTCTGCTAAAGAGAAGCATTGAGATTGTAGTTATTACCCTATAGAGCTGGACTCTACACAGTCAAGGCTGGCACACCATGGGGATCAAAGCTGTGTCCTTGAAGACTGTAATTCTATTAAAATGCTGGGGAGTGCATCAACCAGATGAGCCCCTCGATTAACTGGGAGAGGTTTCCATAAGGAGCAGTGCGGGCCACCGGTTTGCATCTGAGTTACAGCCTTGTTGTGTTTCATATTCAGTGCCAGTTCACAGTGCCTGCATGTTGACACACGAATTACTCTCCTAGACCTTGAATTCCTGTCTTCACATAGTTCTCTGAGCCTGTGATATGGATGGAATGCGTTTAGGGATTGGGTTAAATATTTGCAACTAAGCTGTTTGATTGTTGCTTGTCGTCACGATTCCAAGTCAACTTTGGTCCCCTTGGAGTATTGATCTGCAGCAATTGTATAGAATGGACAGCGTAGAGACAGGCCTTTCGGCCTATCTGCTCTATACTGGTGTTAAATGCTCCTCATGAACCTTGACCTTCTCAATGTATCCTCCTATTCCTTTGACCTTCATAGAAATCTGGTTTACCCTTAAATACATCAATGCTTTTTGTCTCTCTGTGGTATCGAGTTTCACGTTCGAACATCCACTGGGTACGGTAGTTTCTTGTAAATTCCTGACTAGAATTATTGGTGACGATCTTCCATTTTATATAGACCTGTGCAACAGCCCAGTAGAAATATATTATCAACATTATCAAACCCTGAAATATTTCAATCAGGTCTCCTGTCAGTCTTCTCTGGATAAGCTGTAACCCCTCAGTTCTGCTCTCGTGTTTGTGAATCGTGTTTGCCTGCCAGTGCTAGCACATACTGTTTGTAATGTGGAGACCAGACCTGTACAGTATCCTAAGTGTGGAAATACTCTGTGACGTTGTTAAAATAGATTTTAAGGTTTTTAAAAGTCACTTTTACTCTGATCATAAAATACAGAGAGAAACAAGGCGTGAGGTTAACAAGGTCCTGGCTTTCCCATTTAGACATGAGGGTCCTACTGGAGGTTTGGTCAATTTGCAAATGTTGCACCCTTATTTTGAAACCAACAAGGGAGAAAACACAATCAGACTGATATCAGTGGTGGTTCTGGTAAGGGAATTGGATGTGGACTTCAGTGACTAGGCCAGTATTTATTGTCTCTCCCTAATTGCCCTGGGGAGATGCTTGTGAACCTGGCATCTTGTGGTGTTTAAGGCAGAGGTAGATAAATTCTTGAATAACCAGGGTCTTGAAGAGTATTGGGGGAAATGTGTAGGTGGGAATGTGGAGCTGAGGTTACAGCGATATCAGCTGCAATGTGGTGAAATGGTGCTGCAGCCTTTCAGAGTCAAATGGCCCACTCCTGTTCCTGTTCGGCGTGTTCTTGTGGATGTTCACCCACAGCATTGCTAAGGAAGGAGAGTTCCTGGATCTCTACTTCAAAACTGTGTAGGAATAGTCTGTATAGTCCCCAGCCAGGATGGTGTGTGAGGCGTGGAGGGGAAATTGGAAAGGGATGGGAATGTGCATGAAAGACAGTAAAGATTCAGGTACGGCACATGGTGGATGACATTAACGTCTGGATAAAGGAACTGAGTGCATTGTTGTTAAGTTTGCAGATGACACAAAAGGTAGGTGATGGTTTAGACAGTGTTAATGAAACGAGGAAGCTGCAGACAGGAGAGGAGAGTGGGCAAAGTGGCAGATGGAATACAATGTGGGAAAGTGAGGGCTTATGTACTTTGGTAGGAAGAGTAGAGGCACAGAGTATTTTCTAAAACAGGGAAAGGTTTCGGAAATTATGAGCACACAGGGACTTAGGAATCCTCGTTTAGGATTCTAAACGTTAACATGCAGGTTCAGTTGACAGTTAGGAAGCCAGATGCAGTGCTACCATTTATGCCGAGAGGGCTAGAATACAAGAGCAAGGATGTACTGCTGAGGCTGTATGAATTGCATTTGGAATATTGTGTGCAGTTTTGGACCCAGTATCTAAGGAAGGTTGGGCTGGGTGTTCACAAGAATTCTCCTGGAAATGGAAGGGCTTGTCATCGGAGAAATGGTTGAAGACTCTGGGTCTCTACTTGGTGCGATTTAGAAAGATGAGGGGGATTTGATTGAAACTTACAGAATACTGAGAGGCCTGGATAGAGTGGACATGGCGATGTTTCCACCAGTAGGAGAGGTTAGGGCCTGAGAGCATAGGCTCAGAGTGAAGGGGTGACCCTTTCGAACTACCATGAGGAGGAATTTCTTCAGCCACAGGGTGGTTAATCTGTGGAACTCATTGCCACAGAAGGCTGTGGAGACCAAGTCATTGAGTTATTTAAGGCAGAGATAGATTGGTTCTTGGTGGGTAAGCGGATCAAGGGTTATGACAAGAAAGCAGGACAGTGGGTTGAGAAATATACCAGCCATGATCGAATGGGGGAACAGACTTGATGGACCAAATGGTTTAATTCTGCTCCTAAATCATATGGTCTTATGGGCTGAGTTATCTGGGGTGGGGGCAGAAGTGGGGGTGGTTCTGAGACTCCACATTGTTACTTGTATGTTTGTGCACCTTCAAAAAGAGAGTTGATAAAGTAGCACATCAAAGACTTCCAACATCAAAGCTATTAGATGAAAGAAGTGGGGCTTTATGGGTAGGAAATTGTCTATGGTTGATAAAACAGGATTGTAGTGAATGGGTGGTTTTCTATCAGATGGGCCAATGGGCTGAGGAGTGGCAGATGGAGTTTAATTTGGATAAATGTGAAGTGCAGTATTTTGGAAAGGCAAATCAGCGCAGGACTTGTACACTTAAGGTCCGGGGGAGTGTGGCTGAACAAAGAGACTTTGGAGTGCAGGTTCATAGTTCCTTGAAAATGGAGTCATAGGTAAACAGGATAGTGGAGAAGGTGTTTGGTACATTTGCCTTTACTGGTCAGTGCATTGAGTACAGGAGTTGGGAGGTCATGTTGCAGCTCTGCAGGACATTGGTTAGACCACTTTTAGAATATACTGTGTTCAATTCTGGTCTCCCTTCCAAAGGAACAATGTTGTGAAACTTGAGAGGGTTGAAAAAAGATTTACAAGGATGTTGCTGGGGTTGGAGGGTTTGAGTTGTCGGGAAAGGCTGAATAGGCTGGGGCTGTTTTCCCTGGAGCATCGGAGGCTGAGGGGTGACCTTATAGAGGTTTATAAAATCCTGACAAGTTAGACCAAAGGGTCTGTATGACTCTACGACTCAATTCCCAATTGTATGAAGGGAGTAATATTCATATGTCTGCTCCACAGTGGTGCCCTGACTGTTTATTCCTGTTCACCTTAATTCTATTTGTTTTCAAGCAAATTAAATTTGATTTGGGTGAGAGATAGTGTGTGGGCAGCCTTGCTGCCTCTAGGCTACAAGTTAACTATATATTGAACAACGGAACAATGTTTTCCTTCACTCAGTGAGTGGGGAGCCTCGTGGGTGGAACATGGATCGAATGCTGTTTGAGTATATCTTCTGGGCTCCCAGTGAAGTCTCACCTCTCAACATTAACTCTCCCAACAGCCATTTGACGAAAGAGGAGAAAAATTAATCTTTACTCGGTTTTAGATGCTATCGCAGACCTGTAGCTCTTAACCATTCCACTGACGTTGCCATTATCTCTCCTCAGTGTCTATATATTCTTTTGTAAACATAGATGCCCACGCACCTGTTCCTTTTTGGGAATTGTGGGAGGTTTTGTAATGATTCCCATATTGGTTACCAGCTCTTTGAGCATCATAAATGCTTGTTCCGTGGCCAACGCATCCTGAAGTGGGGTTTTAAACTGGCACCTCTGATCCAGAGGTAGTGACACTGCCCATTGAACCACAAGACACTCACCTATACTGTTTGCAGAATTAGTGAAGTTATTCAACAACATTAATGAGCGACAGCCATTTTAAGGGACTCTAAATCCTCAATGGAGATGCACAAAAAGTAAATTATAAATTGATTTTGTGGGGAGATGATGCACTCCAGCCCCTGTGGTGCCCACTGGTCATGGAATACTTAATATGTACCAGGTGACACCAAGTGCTCCTTCTCCAGGGATACCTGCCACAGCACCAAGAGGGGCAGGCAGTTTGGTCAATTGGCAGAAGCTTTTCACTGTCCTACAATCAATCCTTCATGGCTTTGCTACCCGGGCCAGTTAAAGGCAAACTATGTGCAGACGAATAGTTACCCAGTGAACTGCCCAACCCTGCGTATACATAACCTTGGTTTACACAGTTAGCATGTATCTGGGAGAGATGGGCACAGTGCAGGTGCCGTATGGGTTCAGAGAATACAATCCTGGAGAGCAGTCTGCCCGTATAAAAGTATTCTGTCCGGAGTTCAGGCAGTTGCTGAATAACGAGATATATCTGTGCCGTCCTATTGCAGAGTGCCAGCAAAAAGGAGCAGTGAGCAGATTCGAAATTCTCCCTCCTCCCTCACTCACCTGGCCCCTCACCCAGCTTCAGCCCAGATACTGGGAGCCTGCAGCATGTTCCAACGTGACAGTTTTCCAGCATCGCTATTCTCTCTCTCTCTCTCTCTCTCACATTTTCTCCATCAGTCCCACATTCTCTCTCTCTCTCTCTCTCCCTTGTCCTCTTTCTCACATTCTGACTCTCTCTATTTATTGTGCTCTTTCTCTGAGTCTCTGTTCGCCTGTTTCTCTGTCTCTCTCTTTCTCTCTCTCTATCTCTCTCTCTCTCTCTCTCTCGTACACCCACCTCTGTACGTAGTCTCTGGCAGGGGTAATGAAGTAGTATTTAGAAGCTGAAATTTAGCTGTTATCACCGGTCCCTCCATTCTAGCTGAGGAACCTGAGACCAGGTGTTATTTGTCTAGCTGTGCCCTGCGTGTGATTTATTATCCGTGCAGACCGGGATCCATTCCATCTGTCGATTAGAAAGTGAGAAGTACCAGAACACCTCGTGAGAACATGTCCCAGTCAGGACGGCTCTGTCCACTGGTGTGGGGTAGGACTGCTAACGTGAGTCAATTCCTCCTTTATCTGCATTCATCATCTGCAGAGAGACTGAGCTGCAAGCACTTGGATGGTGTTCAAAGCCTGGGTTGTTTCGCTGCTTCCGTATTTCTGTACTCTTGTGTCAAGCAATAACTTGTTGATAACAGAGGCTTGCTTTATTTTATCCGTTTGCTGAGCTTAGTGGGTAGTGAGTGAGACAAGCCCCACATTCTGCACACACTACTCCCTGTGTATGGCTGACTCTATGGTTAGATTCTAGAGTCCCTCTGTCCGCACTCAGTGCACAACCCATATGCTGTCTGTCACAGTTTGTCACCAATACACCGCCCTCTCAGGGCGTTGGCTTAGGGAAGAGTCTCAGCCAGCACACTGAGTGGGAGGGCAGGACAGATCACTGTGCACAACGTGATCAGGAAAGGGCAAGGAGCAGGGAGTCATTTCCAAAGCAGAAATAGTTAAAGGGGCACAATCCAGAATCCCTTTAATACAAGGTTATGGGGGAGAAATATTTGGCAAAGGAGCATTTTAAAAGGGATGCGAGAACAGAGATGTGGGGTTAGCTGGAGAACTCTTAAGGAGCTGGTGCTGTTTGTTCTGTAAGGTTCTGGAACTGAGAACTGGAGAAAGGTGTACTGTTAATGAACCTGATGAAGACCAGAATCAAAGTGCAATTATAGCACAGAGGGAGGCCATTCAGCGCATAGGCCTGAAAATCTCTGCCCTTCAGATGCAAATCCAATTCGCTGTTGAAGCCCTTCAACCCGTTACAGATTAAAAATCTGTCTATCTCCTCCTCAAATTTATTCAGTGTCGCTGCATCCACCGCACTCTGGGGGAGTGAGTACCACAGGCTCATTTGAGGGAAGTAATTGTCTCTCATCTTTTGTTTTAAATCTGCCAGCCCTAAACCAGTGATCTGGGTTGTCCCATAGCGGAAACTGTTTTATGTCTGCTTTACCAATCCCCTTTAGCATCTTACACAGGGAGACCCTGGATTGTGATTGCTTCCATTGAGTCCGTACAAAGTCAATTTGTATCCAAGTGGGAACACAATGCAAGACACTACGAAGTAGTTGGAGAGGTTTTCACTTAGTCGAAGTGTAAGACTGGTTGGGAACATGGTTACTAACGCAAATAGTAACCTGAGCATTAAAATAAAGTCATGATTTCGCGATGCCAGTGTTGGATTGGGGTGTACAAAGTTAAAAATCACACAACGCCAGGTTATAGTCCAACAGGTTTAATTGGAAGCACTAGCTTTCGGAGCAACGCTCCTTGTGGACACAACCACCTGATGAAGGGGCAGCGCTCCGAAAGCTAGTGCTTCCAATTAAACCTGTTGGACTATAACCTGGTGTTGTGTGATTTTTAACATTAAAATAAAGGAGATAGATGTCAAAAGCGAACAATTTCTGGTGACCTTCATTAAAAACCTGGCTTGACTTGAACAAGAGAATTTCTCCCAAACCAGGCATCATGCTCGAGGAGAGAAGTGAGAGTCATAGTGAGGGTGTGGGCAAGATTGGTGAGCATTGACCTCGGGATGGAACAGTGTCCATATGCGATGGAGGGAAGCAATGGCCTAGTGGTATTGTCACTGGACTGTTAACCCAGATAATGTTCTGGGGCCCCAGGTTCAAACTCTGCCATGGCAGATGGTGGAATTAGAATTCAATAAATATCTGGAATTAAGGATCTAACGATGACCATAAATCCATTGTTGTTTGTCAGGGGAAGACCCACCTGGTTCATTAATGTCCTTTAGGGAAGGAAACTGCCAACCTCACCTGGTGTGGCCTACACTTCACTTCACACCCACAGCAATGTGGTTGACTCTGAACTGCCCTCTGGGCAATTAGGGCTGAGCAATAAATACTGCCAAGTCAGTGATGTCCTAATCCTATGAATAAATAAAAAAACTAGCTCTTTAAAAGCACACCCCTGTATGGAATCATATTCATTAAATAGCAGTGTTCATTATTGGGATGTTTGTAAATCGGGAACCCCCTATGTACCTCAGGTACATTACCTATCATTCTTTTGAACTCTTGAGTATGAAGGCCTAAACTACTCAATCTCTCTTCATTAGATAAGCCTTTTATCTCAGGAATTAATCAAGTGAGCCTTCTGTGAGCTGCCTCCAATGCAGTTACATTCTTTCTCAAGTAAGGGCTGTAAAAAGTGTATGCAGTGCTCGGGATGTGGTCTGACCAGTATCGTGTACAATGACACCCTGGTCACTCGCTGTGTGAAATGCTTTCCTCACCCTGACTTTTGGTCCTTTTGCTAATTCTGTGACCTGTGGTTCTCAACCCTTATTCCAGTGGGAACTATATCTCCCTGTCTACTCTGTCTGGACCCCCAGTTGATTGTGGAAACCATGAATACGTTTCCTCACAGCCTTACCTCCTGGAGTAAAGACGGTCCCAGTTTTTCCAGTCTGTCCTCAGACTCAAATTCCCTCATCCCTGGAACAATGCTCACCAGTCTCACCATGGCCCTCACATCTCTTCTCGAGCATGATGCCCTCATTTGGAAAAACTCTTCTTCAAGTCAAGCCAGATTTTTATGAAGTTCACCAGAAATTGTTTGCTTTTGAATGCTAAATCAGCAGGTCGGGTAGCACCTGTGGAGAGAAATCAGAGTTAATCTTTCCGATAGAGTGACCCTTCCTCAGAGCCACTAGACCCGAAACTTTAACTCTGATTTCTCTCCACAGATGCTACCTGACCTGAGCTTTTCCAACAATTTCTGTTTTTGTCTCTACACCTTCACTAACTAGTAACCACATTCTCAAACAGACTTTCACCTTCACTGAAGGGGGTGGTGTTGGCAAATTAAAGACTAAAAGCTGCTGGAGCAGTTCACTTGCTCTCATTCACTCTCGCTTGGTCCGAGGTCAGACCTGCCTTTTAAACAGTTCCTTTGGCGGAGAGTGTAAAATTGCTGGTCAGTCCTTCTTTCATGAAGCTCAAACTCTTCAGTGTCCGTCAGTCCTTCTGAGAGTAAACAATACTCTCAAATGTTTTAATGTTTCGGGAATTTCAGAGATAATGGGAATTCTGTCTCTCTCTCTCTCTCTCTCTCTCTCTCTCTCTCTCCAACATTTCCAGAGGGTAAATGGAAACTGTTGGGTGACTGTCTGTGTGGAGTTTGCACATTCTCTCCGTGTCTGTGTGGGTTTCCTCTGGGTGCTCCAGTTTCCATCCCACAATCCAAAGATGTGCAGGCAAGGTGAATTGGCCATGGGAAATTGCCTATCGTGTTAGGTGCTGAAAATGTGTTGCTGGAAAAGTGCAGCAGGTCAGGCAGCATCCAGGGAACAGGAGAATCGACGTTTCGGGCATAAGCCCTTCTTATATCGTGTTAGGTACATTGGTAAGGGGTAAATATAAGGTAGGGGAATGGGTCTGGGTCGGTTACTCTTCAGAGGGTTGGTTTGGACTTGTTGGGCTGAAGGGTCTGTTTCCATACTGAAGGGAATCTAGTCTAATTCCCACCCCACCCCCTCCCCCATTTTCTGGCGATTGACAGGAGGCAGTGGTCAGTCAGCGATGTCCTCTCTGAGATCAGGTTGGCGGAGCAGAGAGTTCACTGTTTAATGTCTCTCTGCACTTGGTTCCTGAAGGACCCTGTGACAGGAAGCTAAATGTTGACCCTTTGCCAGAGCCATGACTTTGGGGGATAGTGACAGTAATCCCCTTCCCTGACCCCCACCAACCATCTTGTGCATTGAATCCGTGGCTCTGGGGTCTGTCCTTGCATTTGGCATTGGTGCCCATTCTCGCCCAGTGGACAGGGAGCATCAGCAGGCTGCTCGACCACATGAGGCAACACAGATCCTGCCTTTGTCTCATACACAGAAGCATATTCCATCAACAGGGAGGAGAGGGGCTTCGCAGGAGGGCAAACCAAACTGGGTGTCCTTTTATTCACTCATGGGGCATGGGCATTACTGGCTTGGCTAGTGCCTATTGCCCACCCCAAGCTGTCCCTTGAGAAGGTGGTGGTGGTGAGCTGCTTTCTTGTACCATTTGGTCTAGGTAGACCCACAGTATTGTTAGGGAGGGAATTCCAGGATTTTGATCCAGGACACTGAGGGAATGGTGATAAGTTTCAGGATGGTGAGTACTTTGGATGGGAAAACTTGCAGGGGATGGTGTTCCCATGTATCTGTATCAAGATGTAAGTGGTCATGAATTTGGAGGGTGCTAGACCACAGCTGGTGCTGTTCACTCTCTCTGGCTGGGTGCTGGTAGTGGCCATACCTCTGGCCACTTGGATGTCGAGAGCTGGTTTAGGCAAAGTTGAGAGCAGGCAACAGGCCGGGGCTCATAGGGTCATAGAGGTTTACATCCCAGAAGCAGACTCCTCGGTGCAAACCCCTCCATGCTGACCAGGTATCCAGTTTCCATGCTGTACGTCTCTGTGACTCGTGACGAGCCGGGAGAATCCACACTTTGGGATTCGGGCTGGCTCTGAGTGAGCTGGACAGCAACATTCCAAACGGAAACAACAATCTCCTTTAAAACCATCAGCTTCCTACTCTGCTCCACACCCATCCCCTGTTTATAATAACCAAGTCCTGCTTCAAATGGAGAATGAGTTCATGTCGAAAACTGTCTGGTGATGGTGGCTGAAGAGCGAGAAATCTGGAGAAAGGCCTCATAGTTTCTTACATTAATGTGAGCTGAAGCCCCCTTCGTGAAAGAGGCAAAATCCAATACATCTCTCACTTCAGGCCACCCGATCTCCACTCCCACAAGGAGGATGCAAATCAGTGAGAATGTGTGTGTGAGAGAGAGAGAGGATTTGAAGTGATTGTGTTGAGAGAATTAGTCAGTGCTCCCCTACAGTCTCAGACAAGGTCCCCATCTCTCCTCCCTGTAGCTGTCTAACACTTGCCAGGCGTTGTCCCCACGTTTACCGCTGCAAGTGGACACAGCTCTATGGGTTGTTCCTAAACCGCACGGACTGCAGTGGCTCCGGGAGGAGGCTCACCACCAGAAGACCACCACACACAGCAGCAGATTCGGGCCATTCAGCCCATCGAGTCTGCTCCACCACTTGACCACGGCTGATACATTTCTCAGCCCGCTTCTCCGTAACCCTTGATCCCCTTACTAATCAACAACTGATCGATCTCTGAGAACCCATCCATCTCCATCACCACTTTCTCAAGGGCAATTAGGGATGACAATAAATGCTGGCCCTGATGCTGCAAACAAATTTTTAAAAATGAACTCGCCCTGACGGCCATTTGTGGAGTGGGAACTTGGAGCTATCTGGGTTTTCCCAGTGATGGGGGTGTCTTGCTGGGTATAGCCAGGCTCACTGTGTAGTGAGAGACTAGATGGGTTCAGTGGCCTCCTGTCATGAAATGTGCAGAGATTGGGTAAGGGTGGAATCAGACTTGCCAGGGAATGAACCCACTCGGTAAACCTCCCGCTCTGTCAACTGCTCGGCGCTCTCTCTCACTCACTCACTCACTCACTCACTCACACATCATAATCATAGTCCTGAAGCATTTACCGTGCCTAATGAACACATCCCCTGTCAGTGGTGGGAGGAAGAAGGCTGACAAAGTGATGCTTCCATTCGTGCAAGAGCCTCTGGCTAGTTAGGCTCACAGATGAGGAATCCGATTAGTAAAGGAAGGATATCATTCAGAGTCCCAGGGAGACAGAGAGAAAAACTTGTTTACCGAAAAGGCGTCATGGTAACTGAACATCCCAGTTTGACCGTTTGTCAACCAACTTTCCTCCATGTCCTCCCCTCCTCCAGCCTCACCATGAGGAACTAACATCGTGTGCTATCCACCAGCAGGAAAGAGGAACCTTCCAAAAGATGAACTCTCCCTCCTTCCTCTTTTTGATGTTGCCACACTTCCCCTTTAACTTTAAAGAGCCGATTGCAAAATCATTTTTTTAGGAAAGCCTTCATGTTAACTTGTCTCTGTCTGAGCTACCCGAAATTCTGCTTGATAAGCCTGACTGAGTGGGCCATGATATCTCCATAGCAACTACAGTCCAGTCCTTCATGGGACCCCAGGCTGTAACCTTCACTTACGCCGTGGTTTGGTGTGTTATCGGATGATGTGGAGTCTGTGTGGGTGGAATTGAGGAACCACAAAGGTAAATAAACCATAGTGGGAGTTATGTACAGACCTCCTAACAGTGGTCAGGACCAGGGGCGCAACATGTACCAGAAAATAGAGAAGGCATATCAGAAAGGCAAGGTCACAGTGATGATGGGGGACTTCAATATGCAGGTGGACTGGGTAAATAATGTTGCCAGTGGATCCAAAGGAAGAGAATTCATGGAATGCTTACAGGATGGCTTTTTGGAACAGCTTGTCATGGAGCCCACAAGGGAGAAAGCTATTCTGGACCTAGTGCTTTGTAATGAACCAAACTTTATAAAAAATCTTAAAGTAAGGGAACACTTAGGAAGCAGCGATCATAATATGGTAGAGTTCATTCTGCAGTTTGAAAGAGAGAAGGCAAAATCGGATGTAATGGTGTTACAGTTGAGGGCATGAGAGAGAAACTGATGAAAATCGACTGGAAGCAGAGCCTAGCGGGGAAGACAGTAGAGCAAAAATGGCAGGATTTGTGGGTAAAATTGAGGACACTGTACAGAGGTTCATCCCCAAGAAGAGAAAGATTATCCAGGGAAGGATTAAACAACCATGGCTGACAAAGGAAGTCAGGAAATGTATCAAAGAAAAAGAGAGATCCTATAAAGTGGCCAAGAGCACTGTGAAATCAGAAGATTGGGAAGGCTACAAAAACAAACAGAGGATAACAAAGAGAGAAATAAGGAAGGAGAGGATCAAATATGAAGGTAGGCTAGCCAGTAATATTAGAAATGATAGTAAAAGTTTCTTTCAATACATAAGAAACAAACGACAGGCAAAAGTAGACATTGGGCCATTTCAAACTGATGCTGGAAGCCTAATGATGGGAGATAAGGAAATAGCTGGAGAACTTAATAAGTACTTTGCGTCAGTCTTCACAGTGGAAGACATGAGTAATATCACAACAATTAAAGGGAGTCGGGGGCTGAGTTGAGTATGGTTGCCATTACAAAAGAGATGGTGCTAGAAAAGCTAAAAGGTCCTAAAATTGATAAATATCCTGGCCCCGATGGGCTACATCCTAGAATTCTGAGGGAGGTGGCTGAGGAAATAGCGGAGGCGTTGGTTGAGATCTTTCAAAAGTCACTGGAGTCAGGGAACGTCCTGGATGATTGGAAGATCGCTGTTGTAACCCCCTTGTTCAAGAAAGGATCAAGATAAAAGATGGAAAATCATAGGCCAATTAGCCTAACCTCGGTTGTTGGTAAAATTCTAGAATCTATCATTAAGGATGAGGTTTCTAAATTCTTGGAAGAGCAGGGTCGGATTAGAACAAGTCAACATGGATTTAGTAAGGGGAGGTCGTGCCTGACAAACCTGTTGGAGTTCTTTGAAGAGGTGACAAGTAGGTTAGACCGGGGAAACCCAGTGGATGTGGTCTACCTAAACTTCCAAAAGGCCTTTGATAAGGTGCCACACGGGAGGCTGCTGAGCAAGGTGAGGGCCCATGGTATTTGAGGTGAGCTACTGGTATGGATTGAGGATTGGCTGTCTGACAGAAGGCAGAGAGTTGGGATAAAAGGTTCTTTTTCGGAATGGCAGCCAGTGACAAGCGGTGTCCCGCAGGGTTCAGTGTTGGGGTCGCAGCTGTTCACATTATATATTAATGATCTGGATGAAGGGTCTGGGGGCATTCTAGCGAAGTTTGCCGATGATACAAAGTTAAGTGGACAGGCAGGTAGTACTGAGGAAGTGGGGAGGCTGCAGAAGGATCCAGTTTGGGAGAGTGGTCCAGGAAATGGCTGATGAAACTCAACGTGAGCAAATGTGAGGTCTTGCACTTTGGAAAAAAGAATACAAGCATAGACTACTTTCTAAACGGTGAAAAAATTCATAAAGCCAAAGTACAAAGGGATCTGGGAGTGCTAGTCGAGGATTCTCTAAAGGTAAACATGCAGGTTGAGTCCGTGATTAAGAAAGCGAATGCAATGTTGTCAATTATCTCAAGAGGGTTGGAATATAAAAGCACCGTTGTGCTACTGAGACTTTATAAAGCTCTGGTTAGGCCCCATTTGGAGTACTGTGTCCAGTTTTGGTCCCTACACCTCAGGAAGGATATACTGGCACTGGAGTATGTCCAGCGGAGATTCACATGGATGATCCCTGGAATGGTAGGTCTAACATATGAGGAACGGCTGAGGATCCTGGGATTGTATTCATTGGAGTTTAGAAGATTAAGGGGCGATCTAATAGAAACTTACAAGATAATACATGGCTTGGAGAGGGTGGACGCTAGGGAATTGTTTCCGTTAAGCGAGGAGACTAAGACCCGTGGACACAGCCTTAGAATTAGAGGGGGTAAATTCAGAACAGAAATGCGGAGACATTTCTTCAGCCAGAGAGTGGTGGGCCTGTGGAATTCCTTGCCACAGAGTGCAGTGGAGGCTGGGACGCTAAATGTCTTCAAGGCAGAAATTGATAAATTCTTGATGTCACAAGAAATTAAGGGCTACGGGGAGAATGCGGGTAAGTGGAGTTGAAATGCCCATCAGCCATGATTGAATGGCGGAGTGGACTCGATGGGCCGAATGGCCTTACTTCCGCTCCTATGTCTTAAAAAAAACACCTCGGAAATGTTAAGCAAACACAGAGCCCATCTGCAGGATGAGATGCGGGCTGGAGAGAGCAGACCCACGGGGAGATGGCTGTGTGATGTCAAGACTGTCATAATTACAGCAGGCCAGAGATGACAAGTATAAGCCGTGGGTCAAAGATGCAAGTCCAAGATATGGAGTGAGAGTGATGTTGGTCGCAGAAACAGAAACTGTTAGCAGAACTCAGCAGGTGTGGCAGCTTGACATTTGTAGATGGATTGAGCGGGGCAGTGATATGGGGTGAAGGATTGGCACTAGTACCACCCAATACCCTGGCAAAGATTAAAGGAAATATTGGGGAACAATGGTGTAAAGACCCCAACAATCAGGAGGGTGTAGCACAAGCAGAGCTGCCTCAGACAGCAGGGTGATCTGGTTAATGTTGGCACCTCAGAGCTGCCCTCAAACTCACCCATCTCAAGTTTTAGGATCCGTCTCTCCTCTTTTTCTCTCTTCCTCTCTCCTGACCTTCCCTCCCTACCTTCCTTCTCCCTTCGTCTCTCACCTCCCTCATCCCCTTGCATGCCTCCTGCACCCTGCCCTTCATCGCCCCTACCCTGGAGGAGGACTCCTTGTTAATTTTACCCCTTTGGGAATTAGGGCTTAATGAATCTAAACTGAGATGGTGAGTATCTCTGGTGGTGTTTGGTCATTGTGAGGGAGCTTTACTCGGAGCTGAGCTTCCTGTTGTGAACAGCTCGGTGTCTGTGGCTTTGTCTGACCTTGCTGAGCTTCTGTCAGGAAGCTGTGGCAACACTGAGTGAAAAGACGCACCCAAACCTTCCAGGTTTTGGATCTCCCTCTGCACTGGGTGGTGCTGGGAACCCCCACCACCGTGTGTGTGTGACCAGAACACGTGGACAGCTCCTCACCCACTCTGGCCACACTGCCCAGCCCGGTCACTCTGTCCAGTGTGCCCACACTGTCTGTTTGAGCCCAGGCCCCCAGGGAATGGGCCAGAAGATGACCTTGCCTCTGTAACCACACCCCAGCAAGGTGTCCTCTCCCGAGGGAGTAAGGGTGTGTGGGGGGTGGGGGGGGGGGGGGGGAGTGGTGAGTCAGGGAATAACCTAAAGGTAATTGTCACTCTCTCCATGAGTGATTCTGCAGTGGACCCAGCCATTTCTCAACTCCCCTACCACTGGGCTGTTCACATCAAGGTGGGCCTACATTTATATAGCACCTCCTGCACACTCAGGTTATCCCAAAGCATTTTGCAGTCAGCGAAGTGCAGTCGCTGTTGTAATGTAGGAATCGCAGTGACCAACCTGCGCACAGCCAGCGATGAGACCAGCTGGCTTTATGATGCTGATTGTGGGAGAAATGGTGGCCAGGGGTATCACCACTGACTTACTTCAAACAGTGCCATGGCTCTGGTACATTGCCCTGAGAGAGCACTGACCCTCAGCACTGACCCCCCCCCCCCCGACAGCGCAACACACCCTCAGCACTGGACCCCCCCCGACAGCGCAACACTCCCTCAGCACTGGACCCCCCCCCCCCGACAGTGCAACACTCCCTCAGCACTGACCCCCTTCTGACAGCGCAGTCCTCCCTCAGCACTGACCCCCCCGACAGTGCAACACTCCCTCAGCACTGACCCCCCCCCCGACAATGCGATGCTCCCTCAACACTGATCTCCCCCCCCCCCGACAGCGCAACACTCCCTCAGCACTGACCCCCCCCGACAATGCGACGCTCCCTCAGCACTGACCCCCCTCTGACAGCGCAGTCCTCCCTCAGCACTGACCCCCCCGACAGTGCAACACTCCCTCAGCACTGACCCCCCCCCCCGACAATGCGACACTCCCTCAACACTATCTCCCCCCCCCCCCCCCCGACAGCGCGACGCTCCCTCAACACTGACCCCCCTCAGACAGCGCAACACACCCTCAGCACTGCCCCCCCCGACAGCGCGACGCTCCCTCAGCACTGACCCCCCTCTGACAGCGTGACACTCCCTCAGCACTGACCCCCACCCGACAGCGCAGTCCTCCCTCAGCACTGACCCCCCCCCCCCGACAATGCGACACTCCCTCAGCACTGACCCCCCCCCGACAATGCGACACTCCCTCAGCACTGACCCCCCTCTGACAGCGCAACACACCATCAGCACTGACCCCCCGGACAGCACAGTCCTCCCTCAGCACTGACCCCCCTGACAGCACAGTCCTCCCTCAGCACTGACCCCCCTGACAGCACAGTCCTCCCTCAGCACTGACCCCCCTGACAGCACAGTCCTCCCTCAGCACTGACCCCCCTGACAGCACAGTCCTCCCTCAGCACTGACCCCTCTGACAGCGCAGTCCTTCCTCAGCACTGACCCCCCTCTGACAGCGCGACACTCCCTCAGCACTGACACCCCCCTCTGACAGCGCAACGTTCCCTCAGTACTGACCCCCCTCTGACAGCGCGACGTTCCCTCAGCACTGACATCCCCCCTGACAGCGCAACGTTCCCTCAGTACTGACCCCCCTCTGACAGCGCAGTCCTCCCTCAGCACTGACCACCCTCTGACAGCGCAGTCCTCCCTCAGCACTGACCACCCTCTGACAGCGCAGTCCCCCCTCAGCACTGACCCCCCTCTGACAGCGCAACGTTCCCTCAGTACTGACCCCCCTCTGACAGCGCAGTCCTCCCTCAGCACTGACCCCCCTCTGACAGCGCAGTCCTCCCTCAGCACTGACCCCCCTCTGACAGCGCAGTCCTCCCTCAGCACTGACCCCCCTCTGACAGCGCAGTCCTCCCTCAGCACTGATCCCTCTTCTCTGACAATGTGGCCCTCCCTCAGCACTGAATCCCCCCTGACAGCACAGTCCTCCCTCAGCACTGACCCCCCTGACAGCGCAGTCCTCCCTCAGCACTGACCCCCCTCTGACAGCGCGACGTTCCCTCACCACTGACCCCTACTCTGACAATGTGGCCCTCTCTCAGCACTGACCTCCCTCTGACAGCGCAGTCCTCCCTCAGCACTGACCCCTCTTCTCTGACAGTGCAGTCCTCCCTGCACTGAACCCCTCTGACAGCGCGACGTTCCCTCAGCACTGACCCCCCCCCCGACAGCACGACGCTCCCTCAGTACTGACCCCCCCACCGACAGCGCGACGTTCCCTCAGCACTGACATCCCCCCCCCTGACAGCGCAACGTTCCCTCAGTACTGACCCCCCCCCCACCGACAGCGCGACGCTCCCTCAGCACTGACATCCCCCCCTGACAGCGCAACGTTCCCTCAGTACTGACCTCCCTCTGACAGCGCAGTCCTCCCTCAGCACTGACCCCCCCCCGACAGCGCGACAGTCCCTCAGCGCTGACACCCCCCCCGACAGCGCGACGCTCCCTCAGCACTGACCCCCCCCGACAGCGCGACGCTCCCTCAGCACCGACCCCCCTCTGACAGTGTGGCCCTCTCTCAGCACTGACCCCTCTCCTCTGACAATGTGGCCCTCCCTCAGCACTGAATCCCCTCTGACAGTGCAGTCCTCCCTCAGCACTGACCCCCCCTCTCTGACAGTGCAGTCCTCCCTCAGCACTGACCCCCCCTCTCTGACAGTGCAGTCCTCCCTCAGCACTGGCCCCCCCACTCTGACAGTGCAGTCCTCCCTCAGCACTGACCCCCTCCCATGACAGTGCAGTCCTCCCTCAGCACTGACCCTCCCTCTGTCAGCGCAGTTCTCCCTCAGCACTGACCCTCCCTCTGACAGTGCAGTCCTTCCTCAGCACTGACCCTCCCTCTGACAGTGCAGTCCTCCCTCAGCACTGACCCTCCCTCTGACAGTGCAGTCCTCCCTCAGCACTGACCCTCCCTCTGACAGTGCAGTCCTCCCTCAGCACTGACCCTCCCTCTGACAGTGCAGTCCTCCCTCAGCACTGACCCTCCCTCTGACAGTGCAGTCCTTCCTCAGCACTGACCCTCCCTCTGACAGTGCAGTCCTCCCTCAGCACTGACCCCCCCCCCCGACAGCGCGACACTCCCTCAGCACTGACACCCCCTCTGACAGCACAACACTCCCTCAGTACTCACTGTGTTCGGTACATGTTTTTCCCGATAATAGGAATAACCAGGCACAGGAACTCCATGATGTCGTCTTTAAGTCTTTATTGCAGAAGCGTGGCAGTTACATAGATGATACAAAGATGTGACCCGTTTCACAGACAGTACAAGGGAGCAGCTCCCTGTCGGATCACCGCTCACATTCTTATACCCTTGTGGTTTTGGGTGTAACTGTGTTTGTTCTGTCTATAGCAATGTCAGTTTCTACAGAAATGTCCATTTTTACAGCCATTGTTCTTGCCCTGTAAGTAGCTGCTAAGATCTCAACCCTGATCTAATCAAGTCGGCACAGTGGTTAGCCCTGCTGCCTCTCAGCACCAGGGACCCGGGTTCAATTCCACCCTCTGGCGACTGCCTGTGTGGAGTTTACACACTATCCCTGTGTTTGTGTGAGTTTCCTCCGGGTGCTCCGGTTTCCTCCCACAATCCAAAGATGTCCAGGTTAGGTGGATTGGCCATGCTACATTGCCCATAGTGTCCATGGATGTGTAGGTAAGGTGCATTATTCATGGGAAATGTAGAGTAATAGGGGAGTGGGTCTGGGTTGGATTCTCTTCGGAGGGCCGATGTGGACTGTAGGGATTCTGATTCTATGAAGTCCCATAATGTTTTCCTTGATCTGATTCAGTCTAATTTCTTGTTCTGTGGGCTTCCACTGAATCCCACACACCACCTGTCAGTCTGCTGCTCCCTCAGCACTGACCCTCTGACGGTGCGGCGCTCCCTCAGCACTGACCCTCTGACGGTGCGGCGCTCCCTCAGCACTGACCCTCTGACGGTGCGGCGCTCCCTCAGCACTGACCCTCTGACGGTGCGGCGCTCCCTCAGCACTGACCCTCTGACGGTGCGGCGCTCCCTCAGCACTGACCCTCTGACGGTGCGGCGCTCCCTCAGCACTGACCCTCTGACGGTGCGGCGCTCCCTCAGCACTGACCCTCTGACGGTGCGGCGCTCCCTCAGCACTGACCCTCTGACGGTGCGGCGCTCCCTCAGCACTGACCCTCTGACGGTGCGGCGCTCCCTCAGCACTGACCCTCTGACGGTGCGGCGCTCCCTCAGCACTGACCCTCTGACGGTGCGGCGCTCCCTCAGCACTGACCCTCTGACGGTGCGGCGCTCCCTCAGCACTGACCCTCTGACGGGGCGGCGCTCCCTCAACACTGACCCTCTGTCAATCTGGTGTCTCTCTGGGTGTATGTTCCAATTTGTTTTGACTCTCTTCCATGGTGGGAGCCTGTTGGGTTGGGAACACTGCTCCTTCTCCCTTGCAAGTAGGGTAAGGCTCGGAGGGAGCCATGTCTGATAAGGAATGGATCAAGTTTGGCTGTTTCTTTCCTGTGGGTTGCTGCTATCCCCAGTCTACCCAGCAGCCAATGTTGTGTGTCTAAGATACCTGCTTTCCCAACTTCTGTAAAAATCTCCCATGCTATGGCATCACAACATCCAGTGTGCCCTGCCAAAAGGCATCTACCTGTTTTTGAAATATGTATATGTTTACAAATATACCATCCTCACAGTGCAAGTTGAGGCCTCCAGTATAAGTTAAAACCAGGGCTGAATGGAGTAGGAGAGAAGCTGAGATAAGTTAGAGGGTTCAGTGACTTCATTGTGAAAACCTGTTGGATGGAGTAAAGGGAGGCCAGGAAAATGAACATTGCTGCTGCTGCGTGAGCAATTAACAAATCCCAGAGATATACTCAGGCTGGTACAGGTACACAATCCTTTATCCGAAATCCGAAATGTTTTTCGTGGAGTGTGATTTTGGCGTGTGAACAGGTGACCCAACTCCACACCCACTCGAAGCACGTCACTCAGGTGTGACATGGCGGCGTGGCCCAGCACTGGCAGGTATCTATTGTGTCTCAGCGTTCATACTATTCACACGTGAGTCTGCTGTTAGGTAATTTTTTTTATATCGCTGTGAAAATATCATTTATTCCGAATTCCGAAAAACAACTGGCCCCAAGGATGTCGGATAAAGGATTGTGTACATAGGTCTGGACAGTACTGAAACCAAGGGGGGGGGTGTGTATGTGTGTGTGTGTGTGTGTGTGTGTACACGCCCGCCAGCAAATCATGTGATGAGGATGTGAACACTGCAACAGCAGAGTCTTCTCAGATCCTAAAGGGTGGTCGACCAATAAATACTGTGAGGAACTGCGTCAGAACACGCCATCGTGACACAGGAGCTGGTCAAGATCTTCAACCTGATCAGACCCCTTCATAACCCCTTCACTGGGGCGGCACAGTGGTTAGCACTGCTGCCTCACAGCACCAAGGACCCAGGTTCAATCCCCGCCTCAGGCAACTGTCTGTGTGGAGTTTGCACGTCTCCCCGTGTCTGCGTGGGTTTCCTCTGGGTGCTCCGGTTTCCTCCCGCAGTCCAAAGATGTGCAGGTCAGGTGAATTGGCCATGCTTAAATTGCCCGTAGTGTTGGGTGAAGGGGTAAATGTAGGGGAATGGGTTTGGGTGGGTTACTCTTCAGAGGGTCAGTGTGGAGTTGTTGGGCCAAAGGGCTTGTTTCCACACATTAGTAATCTAAGATAATTTTAATGTGGAGAAAACGTTTCTACTTTGTGGTGGCATCATCAATTTAAGATAATATTAACAATTTCAACAGGAAATGTGGAAGAAACTTCAGGGGATTGGGGGGGATGTGGAACTGATTACCACAGGGAGTGGTTGAGGTGAATCACATTGATGTACTGAAGAGAAAGAGCAGACCAGTAACTGACAGAGAAAGGGATTTTGGATAATGCTGGGCTGATGAAGGGCAGAAGCTAGTATAGGGCTTAAGCACCAGTATCCACCAGTGGGGCCGAATGGCCTGTTCCTCTGCTAGGAAATTCTAACTGAGCTTCAGCACAGAAAAGGCCATTCATTGGGAGAGGCTGTTCTATCCCCATAGCTCAGCCCCTCTGCCCTACAGCCAAACCTCGTTCCTGACTCTGCCTCTGTCCTTTGTGACGTGTTGTGTCTTTAACTCGGTCAGGTACGATGCCGGCAAGGATGGGTTCATCGACATGATGGAACTGAAGCTAATGATGGAGAAACTGGAGGCTCCACAAACTCACCTCAGTCTGAAGAATATGATCAAGGAGGTGGATGAGGATTTTGATGGAAAACTCAGCTTCCGGGAGGTAATCCTTTGTGTTGGGAACTCCAGCAGCTCACAGAGTCATGCACGTGTCAGAGAGGGTATGACCTCAGAGGAGTAAAATGTAAATGACTGAATATGTGACAGGGCAAAGTTTTCCTCTGGGTGGGTTACAGGGTTAGTGTAGTTACAGGCACAGGTTACTGTAGTCACTGTAACGTATGCACTCTACTTAGTTAATGGTTACTATACATCAATGACTCGCATGTCCTAACAGATACATAAACAGGCAGGGAATAGTGGGATATGGGCCATACAAAGGCAAAAGGTTTCTAGTTTAGAAAGGCGCCCTGTGTCAGTGCATGCTTGGTGGGCCAAAGGGGCCCCTACTGCTCCCTATTGGCAAGAAACACCACAGGGAAGTCCAAATGGAGAAGGAGAGATTTGACCTGATTCCCTAAACTTGGCCAAAGCTGTGGGTGAGGGAAAGAGACTGACCTCTAGGTCCAGAGAGCTCTCACACTGCAAGGCTCTTCCTGTTTCCTGGGTGATCCATTGCTGCTCAAAGAGGCTGAGCCAACCGCTGGGTAGGCGGCTACAATCTTGGCATAGCTGGCATTCATTGCCCATCCTCCATTGCTCTTGAGAAGGTGGTGGTGAGCTGCCACCATGAACACCCGCAGTCCCAGGGGTAGATACCCCCACCGTGCTGTTCAGGAGGAAATGCCAGGCAAATGCCCTTTTTTGTTTAGCGACAGCAATATTGCTGGAGCAGTCTGCTTCTTAAACCCATCCAGGATTCTTCGCAGTGCAAAGCTGCTGTTTGTTTAAAAATGGAGTAATTTTAAACAGGGGTAACAGTACAGCTTTAACTTGAACACAATGACCCCCCCCCCCCCCCACCCCGAGGGCACACCCCCAGTTTCACCTGGGTGAGGCAGAGGAAGGAAAATAAAAGTCACTGTCTGTTCACTTGGGAAAGCATTGACTATTGGGGCGAGCAGAGTCTGTGAAATGCAGCCAATGGACAGAGCTCCTGCAAAGGCAAGACCAGAGACAATTCCAGGGAATAGCTCCTATCCCCACACTGCGAGGCCAGTTGACCCCAAGATCTGTGCTGCTGTCACCCTCTGCTGGTCACTCACAATATAGCAGTCACCTGTTCTAAACTTCAGCATTTTCGCATCAGCCACTTAGAGTCATAGAGTCACAGAGATGTACAGTATGGAAACAGACCCTTCGGTCCAACCCATCCATGCCGACCAGATATCCCAACACAATCTAGTTCCACCTGCCAGCACCCGGCCCATATCCCTATAACGCTTCCTATTCATATAACCATCCAAATGCCTCTTAAATGTTGCAATTGTACCAGCCTCCACCACATCCTCTGGCAGCTCATTCTATTCACGTACCACCCTATGCGTGAAAAAGTTGCCTCTTGGGACTCTCTCATATCTTTCCCCTCTCACCCTAAACCTATGCCCTCTAGTTCTGGACTCCCCGACCCCAGGGAAAAGACTTTGTCTATTTATCCTATCATGTCCCTCATGATTTTGTAAACCTCTATGAGGTCACCCCTCAGCCTCCGACGCTCCAGGGAAAACAGCCCCAGTCTATTCAGCCTCTCCCTATACCCCAAATCCTCCAACCCTGGCAACATCCTTGTAAATCTTTTCTGAACCCTTTCAAGTTTCACAACATCTTTCCGATAGGAAGGAGACCAGATTTGCACACAATATTCCAACAGTGGACTAACCAATGTCGTGTACAGATGCAATATGACTTTTCAACACCTGTACTCAATACTCTGACCGATAAAGGAAAGCATACCAAACGCCTTCTTCACTATCCTATCTACCTGCGACTCCACTTTCAAGGAGCTGTGAACCTGCACTCCAAGGTCTCTTTGTTCAGCAACACTCCCTAGGACCTTACCATTAAGTGTATAAGTCCTGCTAAGATTTGCTTTCCCAAAGTGCAGCACCTCGCATTTATCTAAATTAAACTCCATCTGCCACTTCTCAGCCCATTGGCCCATCTGATCAAGATCCCATTGTAATCTGAGGTAACCCTCTTCGCTGTCCACTATATCTCCAATTTTGGTGTCATCTGCAAACTTACTAACTGTACCTCTTATGCTCACATCCAAATCAATTATGTAAATGACAAAAAGTAGAGGGTCCAGCACCGATCCTTGTGGCACTCCACTGGTCACAGGCCTCCAGTCAGAAAAACAACCCTCCAGCACCACCCTCTGTCTTCTACCTCTGAGTCAGTTCTGTATCCAAATGGCTAGTTCTCCCTGTATTCCATGAGATCTAACTTTGCTAACCAGTCTCCCATGGGCAACCTTGTCCAATGCCTTGCTGAAGTCCATATAGATCACATCTACCGCTCTGCCCTCATCAATCCTCTTTGTTACTTCTTCAAAAAACTCAAATCAAGTTTATGAGACATGATTTCCTATGCACAAAGCCATGTTGACTATCCCTAATTAGTGCTTGCCTTTCCAAATACATGTACATCCTGTCCCTCAGGATTCCCTCCAACAACTTGCCCACCAGCGAGGTCAGGCTCACTGGTCTATAGTTCCCTGGCATGTCCTTACCACCCTTAAACAGTGGCACCACGTTTGCCAACCTCCAGTCTTCCGGCATCTCACCTGTGACTATCGATGATACAAATATCTCAGTAAGAGGCCAGGCAATCACTTCTCTAGTTTCTTACAGAGTTCTCGGGTACACCTGATCAGGACCTGAAAAAAGTAATTGAAATTACCTGATTATTTGAATTAGCTCCATCAACAGTGTAGGAAAATAGGAAATGAGCATTTAGGGTCTGAAATATCTGAGGATTTGAGTTAATCCTCTTTGGAATGAGAGCAATGTACTTCAGTTCTGGTAATTTAGTGAATGTTGCAGTATTCTAAATGTAATCCAATTACTGCAGCTGCAAGGGAGACCTGGGTAAGTCAGCTCAGACAACAGCAATTTCAAGGGATGCTGTCTTATGATTAAATGGTGCCTGTCGTACTGACTAGACAGGAGGGAAGAAAACCGAACTACAGATAAACATGGACATACAGACTACTGACTTCACCGGGCCGTCTCACTGTCCCCCTCCCCACACCGGGCCGTCTCACTGTCCCCCTCCCCACACCGGGCTGTCTCACTGTCCCCCTCCCCACACCGGGCTGTCTCACTGTCCCCCTCCCCACACCGGGCCGTCTCACTGTCCCCCTCCCCACACCGGGCCGTCTCACTGTCCCCCTCCCCACACCGGGCCGTCTCACTGTCCCCCTCCCCACACCGGGCCGTCTCACTGTCCCCCTCCCCACACCGGGCCGTCTCACTGTCCCCCTCCACCTCCCCATACAGACACCATGTTGTCTGTCTGTCTGTACCCCTCCTCACAGACACTGGGCTGTGTGTCTGTCCTCCTCTCCAGACACCAGGCTAACTGTCTGTCCCCCTCCCCACACAGACACAGGGCTTTATGTCTGTCCCCCTCCCCACAGACACCAGGCTGTCTGTCTGTCCCTCTCCCTACAGACACTGGGCTGTCTGTCTGTCCCCGTCCCCACACAGACACTGGGCTGTCTGTCTGTCCCCCTCCCCACACAGACACCGGGCTGTCTGTCTGTCCCCCTCCCCACACAGACACCGGGCTGTCTGTCTGTCCCCCTCCCCACACAGACACCGGGCTGTCTGTCTGTCCCCCTCCCCACACAGACACCGGGCTGTCTGTCTGTCCCCCTCCCCACACAGACACCGGGCTGTCTCACTGTCCCCCTCCCTACAGACACCAGCCTGTCTGTCAGTCCTCCTCCCCACAGACACCGGGCTGTCTGTCTGTCCCCCTGCCCACAGACACCGGGCTGTCTGTCTGTCCCCCTGCCCACAGACACCGGGCTGTCTGTCTGTCCCCCTGCCCACAGACACCGGGCTGTCTGTCTGTCCCCCTGCCCACAGACACCGGGCTGTCTGTCTGTCCCCCTGCCCACAGACACCGGGCTGTCTGTCTGTCCCCCTGCCCACAGACACCGGGCTGTCTGTCTGTCCCCCCTCCCCACAGACACCGGGCTGTCTGTCTGTCCCCCCTCCCCACAGACACCAGGCTGTCTCACTGTCCCCCTCCCCACAGACACCGGGCTGTCTCACTGTCCCCTTCCTCACACAGACACCAGGCTGTCTGTCTGTCCCCCTCCCCACACAAACACCAGGCTGTCTCACTGTCTCCCTCCCCACAGACACCAGACTTTGTCACTGTCCCGCTCCCTACAGACACTGGGCTGTCTGTCTGTCTGTCCCCCTCCCCACATAGACGCCAAGCTGTCTGTCTGTCCCCCTCCCCACACAGACACCAGGCTGTCTCACTGTCCTCCTCCCTGCATACACCAGGCTGTCTGTCTGTCCCCCCTCCCCACAGACACCAGGCTGTCTGTCTGTCCCCCCTCCCCACAGACACCAGGCTGTCTCACTGTCCCCCTCCCCACAGACACCGGGCTGTCTCACTGTCCCCTTCCTCACACAGACACCAGGCTGTCTGTCTGTCCCCCTCCCCACACAGACACCGGGCTGTCTGTCTGTCCCTCTCCCAACACAGACACCGGGCTGTCTGTCTGTCCCCCTCCCCACACAGACACCGGGCTGTCTGTCTGTCCCCCTCCCCACACAGACACCGGGCTGTCTGTCTGTCACCCTCCCCACACAGACACCGGGCTGTCTGTCTGTCCCCCTCCCCACACAGATACTGGGCTGTCTGTCTGTCCCCCTCCCCACACAGATACTGGGCTGTCTGTCTATCCCCCTCCCTACAGACACCAGGCCGTCTGTCTATCCCCCTCCCTACAGACACCAGGCTGTCTGTCTGTCGCCCTCCCCACAGACACTAGGCTTTCTCACTGTTCCCCTCCCCACAGACACCAAGCGGTCTGTCTGTCCCCCCTCCCCAAAGACACCGGGCTGTCTGTATGTCTCCCTCTCTACAGACCCCAGGCTGTCTGTCTGTCCACCTCCCCACAGACACCAGGCTGTCTGTCTGTCCTCTCCCCACAGACACCAGGCTGTCTGTCTGTCCTCTCCCCACAGACAACAGGCAGTCTCACTGTCCCCCTCCCCACACAGACACCAGGCTGTCTGTCTGTCCCCCTCCCCACACAGACACCAGGCTGTCTGTCTGTCCCCCTCCCCACACAGACACCAGCTGTCTGTCTGTCCCCCTCCCCACACAAACACCAGGCTGTCTCACTGTCTCCCTCCCCACAGACACCAGACTTTGTCACTGTCCCGCTCCCTACAGACACTGGGCTGTCTGTCTGTCTGTCCCCCTCCCCACATAGACACCAAGCTGTCTGTCTGTCCCCCTCCCCACACAGACACCAGGCTGTCTCACTGTCCTCCTCCCTGCATACACCAGGCTGTCTGTCTGTCCCCCCTCCCCACAGACACCAGGCTGTCTGTCTGTCCCCCCTCCCCACAGACACCAGGCTGTCTCACTGTCCCCCTCCCCACAGACACCGGGCTGTCTCACTGTCCCCTTCCTCACACAGACACCAGGCTGTCTGTCTGTCCCCCTCCCCACACAGATACTGGGCTGTCTGTCTGTCCCCCTCCCTACAGACACCAGGCTGACTGTCTGTCTGTCCCCCTCCCCACACAGACACCGGGCTGTCTGTCTGTCCCCCTCCCCACACAGACACCGGGCTGTCTGTCTGTCCCCCTCCCCACACAGACACCGGGCTGTCTGTCTGTCCCCCTCCCCACACAGACACCGGGCTGTCTGTCTGTCCCCTTCCCCACATAGACACCGAGCTGTCTGTCTGTCCCCCTCCCCACACAGACACCGGGCTGTCTGTCTGTCCCTCTCCCAACACAGACACCGGGCTGTCTGTCTGTCCCCCTTCCTACAGACATTGGTCTGTCTGTCTGTCCCCCTCCACACACAGACACCGGGCTGTCTGTCTGTCCCTCTCCCAACACAGACACCGGGCTGTCTGTCTGTCCCCCTCCCCACAGACACCAGGCTGTCTGTCTGTCCCCCTCCCCACAGACACCAGGCTGTCTGTCTGTCCCCCTCCCTACAGACACTGGGCTGTCTGTCTGTCCCCCTCCCCACAGAGACCAGGCTGTCTGTCTGTCCCCCTTCCTACAGACATTGGTCTGTCTGTCTGTCCCCCTCCCTACAGACACCGGCTGTCTATCTGACTCCCTCCCCACACAGACACCGGGCTGTCTGCCTGTCCCCCTGCCCACAGACACCGGGCTGTCTGCCTGTCCCCCAGCCCACAGACACCGGGCTGTCTGCCTGTCCCCCAGCCCACAGACACCGGGCTGTCTGCCTGTCCCCCAGCCCACAGACACCGGGCTGTCTGCCTGTCCCCCAGCCCACAGACACCGGGCTGTCTGCCTGTCCCCCAGCCCACAGACACCGGGCTGTCTGCCTGTCCCCCAGCCCACAGACACCGGGCTGTCTGCCTGTCCCCCAGCCCACAGACACCGGGCTGTCTGCCTGTCCCCCAGCCCACAGACACCGGGCTGTCTGCCTGTCCCCCAGCCCACAGACACCGGGCTGTCTGCCTGTCCCCCAGCCCACAGACACCGGGCTGTCTGCCTGTCCCCCAGCCCACAGACACCGGGCTGTCTGCCTGTCCCCCAGCCCACAGACACCGGGCTGTCTGCCTGTCCCCCAGCCCACAGACACCGGGCTGTCTGCCTGTCCCCCAGCCCACAGACACCGGGCTGTCTGCCTGTCCCCCAGCCCACAGACACCGGGCTGTCTGCCTGTCCCCCAGCCCACAGACACCGGGCTGTCTGCCTGTCCCCCAGCCCACAGACACCGGGCTGTCTGCCTGTCCCCCAGCCCACAGACACCGGGCTGTCTGCCTGTCCCCCAGCCCACAGACACCGGGCTGTCTGCCTGTCCCCCAGCCCACAGACACCGGGCTGTCTGCCTGTCCCCCAGCCCACAGACACCGGGCTGTCTGCCTGTCCCCCAGCCCACAGACACCGGGCTGTCTGCCTGTCCCCCAGCCCACAGACACCAGGCTGTCTCACTGTCCCCCTCCCCACAGACACCGGGTTGTCTCACTGTCCCCCTCCCCACAGACACCGGGCTGTCTCACTGTCCCCCTCCCCACAGACACCAGGCTGTCTCACTGTCCCCCTCCCCACAGACACCGGGTTGTCTCACTGTCCCCCTCCCCACAGACACCGGGCTGTCTCACTGTCCCCCTCCCCACAGACACCAGGCTGTCTCACTGTCCCCCTCCCCACAGACACCGGGCTGTCTCACTGTCCCCCTCCCCACAGACACCGGGTTGTCTCACTGTCCCTCTCCCCACAGACACCAGGCTGTCTCACTGTCCCCCTCCCCACAGACACCGGGTTGTCTCACTGTCCCCCTCCCCACAGACACCGGGCTGTCTCACTGTCCCCCTCCCCACAGACACCGGGCTGTCTCACTGTCCCCCTCCCCACAGACACCAGGCTGTCTCACTGTCCCCCTCCCCACAGACACCAGACTGTCTCACTGTCCCCCTCCCCACAGACACCAGGCTGTCTCACTGTCCCCCTCCCCACAGACACCGGGCTGTCTCACTGTCCCCCTCCCCACAGACCCCGGGCTATCACTGTCCCCCTCCCCACAGACACCAGGCTGTCTCACTGTCCCCCTCCCCACAGACACCAGGCTGTCTCACTGTCCCCCTCCCCACAGACACCGGGCTGTCTCACTGTCCCCCTCCCCACAGACACCGGGCTGTCTCACTGTCCCCCTCCCCACAGACACCGGGCTATCTCACTGTCCCCCTCCCCACAGACACCAGGCTGTCTCACTGTCCCCCTCCCCACAGACACCGGGTTGTCTCACTGTCCCCCTCCCCACACAGACACCAGGCTGTCTCACTGTCCCCCTCCCCACAGACACCGGGTTGTCTCACTGTCCCCCTCCTCACACAGACACCAGGCTGTCTCACTGTCCCCCTCCTCACACAGACACCGGGCTTCTGTCTCTCCCCCTCCTCACAGACACCAGGCTGTTTCACTGTCTCCCTCCTCACAGACACCAGGCTGTTTCACTGTCTCCCTCCTCACAGACACCAGGCTGTCTCACTGTCCCCCTCCCCACACAGACACCAGGCTGTCTCACTGTCCCCCTCCCTACAGACACCGGGCTGTGTCACTGGGCCGCCTCACGGTCACTCACATTCCCCCATAAACCCTGCGGCTCCTGAGCACTCAGCTCCTATTTCTCTGTTGCCTTTCTCTAGTTCCTGCTGATTTTCCGGAAGGCAGCCGCAGGAGAGTTAGCTGAAGACAGTGGGTTGCATGTTCTGGCCCAGTTGTCTGAGATCAATGTCTCCGCAGAGGGTGTGAAAGGAGCCAAAACCTTCTTTGAAGCTAAAGTAAGTGCTGTCACAATTTGCTTGCCTCCTCCATTATCCTGTTCGGCTCTTGTATTGTATTTAAGTTTCCAGCTCAGATGCAGGCCATTCGGTCCAGCTGGTCTATGCTAGCGTATGTTGCACTACATATGTCCACTTGTCCACCTTAACATTATCTCACCCTGTCCATATATCCTTCTAATCGTATCTCCCACATGTATCCAATTAGACATCCATTAAATGCTGATTGGTTTACTTAATCCCACGCTGTTTGCTTTCCTCGTTTTGACCTTGTGGACGGCCAGTGACCTCTCAGTTATGGCCGTATGGTTCCTTTCTCCTGTATTCAGAGCTGGGAATTGTAACTGGTGTGAGTCCCAGCCAACTCTTTGTACATTGCAGTGCTCTATCCAGCTGAAGACAAGGGGTTTCTGTGACTTCGGTGTGGTATCGACTTGAGGATTGTGGGTGCTGTGAATCACACAGTTTTCCAGTGTGGCTCCTTCACTGACGGGGTCAGGTTACAGCTGACCATCAAAGTATTCCAGTCCAAGCTTCACACTGCCCACTCAGTGTAATGGCCTTCCAACTCCTCCACCTGCTGTAACCATGGTCTAAGAAGCTTCAGTGTGAAAAATGCCACTCAGCCCATCAACTCCATTCCGTCCAATCTGTAATCCCTGTTTTGGTCCCAGCTGGGGCAAGTCTGATCCCAGATTGAAATCTGACCTGATGGACCATGTTTCGTTACATTTGGATTTTACCAAAGTGGTTTTTCACTGGAACACGGGTACGCAATGTTGCAGCTTTTGTTCTAACAACAAAACTAATGTGTATCAAGCAAAAGAAATAAAGGTAAAACCGAAATCAAACTGTTCGTACACTTTTAAAGATTTTGGAATGTACGGCTGAAATATAATCGCAATCCCAATAGTAATTTGACAGTATCCAAAAGCACTGTTTTACAGAACTGTCACCAGAGGAAACACTTTCACCTCGATTGGTTTCGGTTAACTGTGACTTCACCCTCTCCATCCAAAACATCTGAACAGTCCGGAGGTATTATACCCCTGAGATTAACTTCCTCAGCTTTAAATAATCTCTTCAGGGATTTGTCCAAGCTCTTTCCAGGCTCTTTCCATTAGCTCTTCAAGGTAATTTCTAATATTACCATCTTCTCCCCTTCCCAAGAGCACTGCTTTAAACATCCATCTTTATCCAATGATCGCCCCAAACCGAAACTTTAAAAAGAAAACTTTTTCCAAGCCATGGTTGTTTTAAGCTTAAAAAATTCCAGAATTTTCTAACCGAAACCCTGATACACAAATGGGGTGGTGATGAAGAGTGGCATTATCATTGGACTGTTGATCCAGGGACCCCGACAATGCTCTGGGGACCCAGGTTCGAACCCTGCCACGGCAGATGGTGGAGCTTGAATTCAATAAATATCTGGAATTAAGGATCTAATGATGACCTTTAATCCATTGTCGAAAAACCCACCTGGCTCACTAATGTCCTTTAGGGAAGGAAGTCTGCCATCCTTACCTGGTGTGGCCTACACGTGACTTCAGACCCACAAAGTGGTTCGTTCTCAACTGCTCTCTAGGCAATTAGTGATGGGCAATAAACACTGCCTCGCCAGCAATGCCCTCATCCTGTTAAAGAATAAAAACAATTATTTATCTTGTTCAATTGTAAACCGTCTGAATATAAATGAAAAATCTACTAGATGTAGGAGAAAGTGAGGACTGCAGATGCTGGCGATTGGAGTAGAGAGTGTGGTGCTGGAAATGCACCCAGCAGGCCAGGCAGCGTCCGAGGAGCAGGAGAATTGACGTTTCGGGCATAAGCCGTTCATCAGGAATGAGGCTTGTGGGCCAAGGGGGCTGAGAGGTAAATGGGAGGGGGGTGGTGCTGGGGAGGAAGGTAGCTGGGAAAGTGATAGGTAGATGAATGTGGGGGTGAAAGTGATAGGTCGGAGAGGAGGGTGGAGCAGATAGGTGGGAAGGAAGATGGACAGGTAGGACCGTTCAAAAGGGTGGTGCAGAGTTGGAAGGTTGGGACTGAAATAAGGTGGGGGAAGGGGAAATGAGGAAACTAGTGCAAACCACATTGATCCCGAGTGGTTGGAGGGTCCCAAGGCGCAAGATGAGGTGGTGTTCCTCCAGGTGTCGGGTGGTTAGGTTTGGTGATGGAGGAAGCCCAGGACCTGCATGTCCTTGGTGGAGTGGGAGGGGGAGTTAGTGTTCGGCCGCAGAGCGGTGGGGTTGCTTAGTGCCTGTGTCCCAGAGATGTTCTCTGAAATGACCTTCAAGTTGCCGTCCTGTCTCCCCAATGTAGGGGAGACTACATCGGGTGCAAAGGATACAGTAGATGACGTGTGTGGGAGTGCAGGTAAATTACTGGCGGATGTGGAAGGATCCTTTGGGGCCTTGGACAGAGGTGAGGAGAGAGGTGTTGGTGCAGGTATTTCCCTTCTGACAAAGCTGTTTACTCAAGCTGCTAGAAAATGAATCACCATGGCTACAGATGTGCCTTCAAGTTAATCATTAACTCTTTAGACACTCAAAAAACCCACACGTTAGCCATTAAAGCAAATGATACTAAAAATATACATGAATCACAGTCTATATTACACTTTCTATCCCTCTTCTCATCTGAGTCTCCCCAAGTTGATCCAGGAGCTCTGCAAAGTGGAGAAATGTTATTGTAAATGTCTACCTCTCTGATTGTGAGGCTTGTGCATGTTGTTAGAAGTTGGAAGGATGTATGAGCAGGGTTTGATGAAGCGATACAGGAGGAAGTTCACAATGAGGCACCACATGGGAAGGTGGGCCCAGTGGCCTGTTCGTGAGAGTCTTTACCTTAGGGCTTGCTGGCTATGTTCACTAGGAGCTCGCTGTTTTTATATTCATTCACAGGACGTAGATATCGCTGGCTAGGCCAGCATTTATTGCCCTCTCTAAATGCCCAAAGTCAACCATATTGCTGTGGGTCTGAAGTCACAGAACCAGTAAAGTCAGAAGTTCCATTCCCTAAGGGACACTAGTGAACCAGATGGATTTTTGCTGACAATCAATAATCATTTCATGGTTATTATTGGCCTTTTAAACTCCAGATTTTTTTCTTAAATTACATTCAAATTCCACCAGAATATTAAGTGTCTCTGGATTACTCCAGCGGTAATACCGCTAGGCCAAAGCCTTCCCATCAGGCCATTGAATTAGATTTTCTTGTCATGGGTGCTCAAGTATAGGGATGTATGAATACAGTGAAAAGTGTACAAAGTCCCCATTCTCTGGCGCTATCTTGGTTACAAAACCAGAATCTCAGCAAAAAAACAGCAGCAACAAAAGAAAACCGAAACGTAAGATCCACATCTCACTGGGAAGGATCACTGTGCTTTGACCTGATCACAAAGGGTGCATTTCTTTTGCAGCTTCAGGCGATCAACAGTGCAACTCGATTTGAGCAGGAGATCAAGGAGGAGCAGGAGGAGAAGAAGAAACAGGCCGAGCAGAAAAGGCAGAAGCAAGCGGCCTTCAAGGAGCTACAGTCAGCATTCAAGTGAAGGCTGCACTCCCACCAGCAATGGCAGGCAATGCAGAGCTGGTGGGAAAGGAGGAGGCGTAGGCATCAGAGGATCTGGCCTCGAATCCTGTCAAACCTCCACAAAGACAGAGACTGACTACTTTTATTTTTAACGAATGGGATGTTGGGAGGGGGGAGGGATGTGGGGGGAGCTGCTGGAGTACACCCTTAAATAATCTTCCACAATGACCAACTGAGGAGGATCGAGCGATCACTCGATCACTTCCCGCTGTGTCCTTAGGATCATACTCCGAAGGAAGCCTACTGTTTAAGACGAGGTTTGGGCTCTGTGTGGGACGGGGCATGCTGCTGTAAGGGATGATCCCAAACTGTGCTTTTGTAATTGCAGGGAGGTATCAAGCTTGTTGCTTTCCTCCTGCTACTGATCTTTGACATCATTTTTGCCAATGTGGGCCTGGGATGCAGGGGGTGAAATCCATGTGGTTGGAGCTCCCAGTACACATTTTATATGGAACATCTTGCTTGGCACATTCACCGGTTTCTGTTTTACCTGTTTTTGGAGTGGGGGAGAATAGGGCGGGCGTACCAATTTATCTCCACAGACAGGCCTAGGGAAGAGGCCGAACCAGGAAGCCAAGTTGATTTTATCCTCCAATAAAGGTCATTGTGCCCCAGCAGAGACGGGGGGGGGGACATTTCCAGCCACATCTGCCTAATGGGGATGATCAGAGGAAGTGATCAAGCAAAATAGTCCTGAGATCCACTCAGTTGTTTGTGATCCTCTTACAGTCAGGGCCTTGAATCAGGCTTGAGATTATTTTTAAACAGCGCACCTCTTTGCGAAATCTATGTTTTTAAAATTGCTGGTGTGGGGGTAGGGTGTGGGAAGATCAAAAGTAAACAATTGAGCTGCTTGGGGATTATGTTTCGTACAAAGGATCCTTTTTTACGCTGGGTTACTGATTAACTCTGGGATTGGCTCCAAGGTGCAGTCAAGGTGAGGGTGCATTTCCTTGTTGCACCGCTGTTCCTCCCTGACACTTTCTCAGTGGTTGGGTCTGGGTGCCCTGGCATTTAGCACCGTTCTTGAAGGGATTGTGCCCCTTCACGTGACCCTGGTCTAGCATGGAGCTTGTCTCGAGGGTTCAAACATGTCTGAATTGCATCCACGATGTGGTCTCGTTCCCTGTAATGCCGGACTCCTTGAACCCCCACCCTACTCTCACTACCTCACTCATACATTCCGAGCAGACTCTCAGGTTGAGGTGGGTAGTTTTAGTCATCAACACTGTTCAAACCAAACTTTATTTTTACCTCAAAATCAAATCATCAGAAATCAGTAGCCTGCAGGCGAACTGTTTAACTGATCTGCATTCGGTGCCACAGCGGTACCATACTGGTCGTGGGGTTGGCGGTGGGCACAGGGAGGGTCCTTCTGATCCTGACAGCAACAGCTGATTGTCCACGCTGTCTGGGTAGAGATTCCCACCCCCCTCTCAAAATCTCGGGCAACCTTAGGCAGGACCCGGGCTTCCTCCAGATTCTTGACGAGAGGGCGAGGTGGTGGGAGCAGGTAGACTTTGGGCTCAACAGTCAGCGTGGTGGCTCAGTGGTTAGCACCGCTGCCTCTCAGCGCTGGGGACCTGGGTTCGATTCCAGCCTTGGGCGACTGTCTGTGTGGAGTTTGCACATTCCCTCCATGTCTGCATGGGTGTACTCCGGATGCTCCGGTTTCCTCCCATAACCCAAAGATGTGCAGGTTACGAGAATTGGCCATGCTAAATCGCCCGTAGTGTTCAGGGATGTGCAGGCTAGATGGATTAGCCATGGGAAATGTAGGGAGAGGGTAGGAGGGAGTGGGTTTGAGTGGGATGCTCTTGGGTGGGTCGGTGTGGCCCCGATGTGCCAAATGGCCTCTTCTGCACTGTAGGGGTTCTATGATTCAATGTTGGGTGTTGTATGCAGAACCCCCTCGCCCTCCCCCTCCCCACTCGAGTTCAGTTCCTGGGGGTGTTGGGGGTGGGTTGGGTACAGGTTATTTGAGGCCCTGAGAGTGCTGCTGATGAACACTGATCACTGTCAGGTCACCCTCCATGTCAGGGACTGCAAGAATGGAGTTCTGTTTTAGCGATAACATTCCTTAGTGATTAGCATTTTCACATGGACTTCTTGACCAGTTCCCCTTCCAGGCCCTTGCTCTTGACAATGAAGGCAATCAGTGCCTTTAATGTAGCTGTCTGTATATAGCATGTAGGTGTCGTGTAGTGAGGAACGCGCAAGTCTGGGAGGCCAGTTTAGTGTTTCTGCAGGGGTCATGGTTTGGGGTAAATGTGCCAAACTTGTTGCTTTGGGTTATTTTTCTCTCTCTCTCTCTCTCTCTCGAGGATTATCACTGTGATGAGTTTTCCGAAGAGCTGTGCAATATGTGACCACAGTCAGTCAGAGCGATCTCTCGTCTGTGCTGTCTTCCTTCAGGCTCTCGTGAGCAGTGTAGTGACTGCTTAACATTAGTCTCTGCTTTTCTGACCACCCCACTCTGACAATAAAAAAAAGGAACCTGGTTTGCTTCGCTGAACTTGCCACTGCACTGACTCGATGGTTGTCTTTAACCTTGTGGGTGTCTGGCCAGTCCATGTTCAAGCCCCCCGCTTCTGCCCTGGTCTCCTTGAACAGAACACAGGAATGCCTATTGCCTTTTATGCATGCTGCTGTGACAGAGCAGTGCTCAGCAATGATAAACATTAAGGGCTTCCTGTGAACTTTCGAGTTTGAACCAGGAGCTGTACTATCCTGGATCAGATAGGGGGCAGTCTGAGTTGGGGAGGGGAGGGGGCTGCTGATAAAAATTACCCAGCATTGAGAGAGGCCATTTGGCCCATCAGATCCATGGTGGCTGATTGAAAGAGCGTTTCATCCGGTCCTGTGAGTTGGGGCAGTTCCCACATCGGTTCACCGCAGAAATCCCAGGTGTGTATTTAAAAGCAAAACTATCAAAGTGCCTTTTGCAAAGAGCGTGTGTTAGTGAAACTGTGACACGAGGCCCTGTTCCTGGAACAGGGTTTTGTTTCATTGTGACAAAAACATTTAAGTAAAACCTGGGCCATTTACCAAAAAATATTTTTAAAAAATCAAAATCAATGATTCAGTTATTTCTGAGTAGCAGGGAATATTTCATGTTCCTGGTTCCCAAACAGCCTCTGCCTGTTCCTTTGGGAATCTGGGATTGCGAGTATTCACTCGGCTAAAGTGGAATAACTCTCTTTGCAAAATCCTGTTTGTTGGAAGTGCATTGTTTGAGAAGCACCTGTTTTATTTGTATAGTTAAGGGAGGAAGGTGTTGGATGGTAGGTAAATATACAGCTCACGGTGAGACTGCCATACACCAGGGAGATGAATGAGATTGTAAGATACTGGAAGGCTGAAACAAAATAGGAAATCTGGGAAACACACAGGGTCAGGGAGTTTCACCCAGGAGAGATATTCATGTCTGACCCTTTGTCAGAAGAGGATTATACCTGAATTTGTTTCTTCTCCTTTCCCTGGTGTTTTCAGTACTTTCTGTTTTTACACCAAGTATCCTGGAAGTATAAAGTGAGCGTATTCCAGCTGCAAACTCAATGGAAATGGGCTGGGTTCAACCTACAGTTGGGGCTGGTCGATACCACCTACTCTATCGAAACGCTCCTGCATGCTTTACATTGGGACTGATCCCTGTCTTATCCACTGTCATATTAATCTATCGTGTTGAATGCTGTTTTGTGTGGGATGTCCATTTTCTTTTTGTATGTGTTATGAAGGCAGTCACAGAGTGGGGACTAAACTCCACAGTCCCTCAGGGTGAGTCTGTCACCTTCTGTTCCTGAACTGGGGGATTGTGTTTTGGTTCAGCTTGCCTGAGCCCAGGTCTGGTACACTCTGTTCTGGGGAACGCTTACAATTCTTGTACAGCTGTTATTTTTTTCCCTTAGTTACTTGTGCACAGTACACTGGCTGTAGCCAGCCAGCTTGGAGTCAGTCCCTTGAACTGAGGAGATTCTTAAATCCCCTGTTTTTATTTTTGTCCCTCCTGTCCCCCCACTACTTCTGCACAACAGTAGTGCTTATTTTTCCCCAGCAGCTCTCGTATGCATGTCAGTGCAGGGTCTCAGTGAAGACATTGTTGTGCAAATAATTGTTGTCCCACCACCATGCGACTAGGGAACCAATAACAAGCAAAGCCAAATAAGAAGAATGCTGACAGCTCGGTTATACACTTGGCTGTCTGTGTGTCACTCCATGGGCTTCTGTGACCAAGTACACAGAGCCAAGTCCCTACAGGTGACAATGTTAGACTGACTCTGATGTACACTCTCTACCCCAACATCACCCATGCACCCCATCCATCCTGCAATTGTGCTCCGTTACCTCTCACTGAGCTGTTCTATGTCTGTCTCCCCTCTTCAATGTTTCAGTTTGGAACCATTGTGGGTTCCATCCACTGCCTGCCTTGAGTTGGAGGGTGGTGGGCTTTACCTACATCATGAGGTGTTTCCTCCCACTCCTTGCCTTTAGTTGTGTCTGTCCTTGCATGATTGACTTTCACTGTATCTAGAGGACGGGGAGTGTATTTAGGCTGTGTATGTGTCTGACTGTTTGTTTATGTGGAGCATGTCTCTGTTTTATCTCTCGTTGTGTGTGCGTGTGTGTATTACCATTTGGAGAATCCAAGTTTTCCCTATGGAATTTTGCTTGCGTTCTGTCTTGGAATAGGACCTGTATAAAGCTCCCAGAGCAGCTGATGGGGGTGGGACAATAAAGCAGGACTTGAAGTCTGGAAGCAGAAGGGCTCTGTCCCCTGACACTGGGGAAGAAAGTAAGAGACTTTCAGGAGCCAGAGAGAAAACAGCAGCTCACTGACTTACCCCAGCACCAAGGAATGAATCTGGATACAATGTCCATTTTGAATGTTGCAGCCATCTTTTGTACATTTCACTCGCGTGAAAACTGAAAAAATGCTGTATTTTCTATAATGTTGTACTGTCAATGTCTGAAATATCTTCACTCGAGGACGAAACAGAAGTTGTGTGAAAGAAACTATTTTTGATTTTCTTACCAAAAAGAATTCTAATTATACATATGTTCTAATAAATAAAATGTATCTCAAGTTTTAATGTGTTTGTCCAATTTGGGTTGGCACGGTGGCTCAGTGGTTAGCACTGCTGCCTCACAGCACCAGGGTCCCAGGTTTGATTCCTGCCTCGGGCGACTGTCTGTGTGGAGTTTGCACATTCTCCCCATGTCTGCGTGGGTTTCCTCCGGGTGCTCCGGTTTCCTCCCACAGTCCAAAGATGTGCAGGTCAGGTGGATTGGCCATGCTAAATTACCCGTAGTGTTAGGTGCATTAGTCAGAGGGAAATGGGTCTGGGTGGGTTACTCTTCGGAGGGTCGGTGTGGACTGGTTGGGCCGAAGGGCCTGTTTCCAAACTGTAGGGAATCTAATTTAATCACAAGGATGGTTAATGTGACCAATCTCTTAAAAGAAATGGAATTCATTCCGGGTTACATCAATGAATGAGTACAAAAATGTATTTATTATAAAAAAACTATCCTTCAATGTGTGGCAAAAATGAGTTATGAATCACTAAGATGCACATTTAAACTATAAAGTGAGGTGCACTGACATACAGTAACAAGTAGGATGGACAAGGCAGATGAAATAAACAGGTTTGCAGGAATGTGGTGGATGGAAGGAAATAGCTGTAAAGGAATAAATTCCCTGGATCAAGAATTCAAACTACAAGGAGGACGGAGGTGAGTTCCTCACTGTTATTTTGATGATGATATCGCTGTTGTTAACTGCAGCCATCATCACAGGCTGAGTTCTCCTCCTGAGAGATTGTTTGTTCTAAACAACTTCTTATTGCTTTAGATGCACCTCTGATAAAGAGGGGAAGGGAAAGGAGGAGGAGGAGGAGACAGGCTTAGGGAGCAGACTTAGAATAGGAAACACACAGAGACTGTCTCAGCACATTGTCCTGAGGCAGCTTCAGCTCCAGAAGAGAGGTGTGACTTTTTCAGTGTGATCGGGCTCCTAACCAATCTGTGTCTTAACCCAGTTCCCCCAAACCTTGCAGAGCATATTCAAGACTTCTCTCATGCACCAGTGTTTAGTTATGTTGTTGACAGGTAAATTGTCCAACAGGTGGAATGATGAATTGATATAATGTTTAATTCAGTAAAAAAAAGTTGGAAAATTGATTTAAAAAGCAGACTCCTCTAGTGCTGCAGACTCCTATTCCTTCCTTTGGTTTGTATTAGAAAACTTGAGTTTGAAGACCAAGGACTTTTGTCCAAAAAAAGGTGTGGTTTTCATAAAACACCTACATAAAAAATAAATTATTAATAAGTCATACTTCTACAGAGAACAAAACACTATCAGCCACTGCTCATAACAGACAATAATAGTTCCTATAATTGGGAATGTGTGCTTTCTTAGACAGTGTTGTGAAGGTGACCCACAGTATTTCACAGTAAGTGGAGTGAGGTAGGAGTGTCCCTGGTTTATAACTGCATATGCGCGTGTGTGTGTGTGCGTGTCTGTGTACATGCATGCGTGTGTGTGTCTGTATACATGCATGTGTGTATCTGTGTGTCTGTATACATGCATGCGTGTGTCTGCACGTGTGTGTCTGTATACATGCATGCGTGTGTCTGCGCGTGTGTCTGTGTGCCTGTATACATGCATGCGTGTGTCTGTGTGTCTGTATACATGCATGCGTGTGTCTGCGCGTGTGTCTGTATACATGTATGTGTGTGTCTGCGTGTGTGTATCTGTGTGTATACATGCATGCGTGTGCGCGTGTGTGTGCGTGTTTGTGTCTGTATACATGCATGCGTGTTTTGCACGTGTGTATCTGTGTGTCTGTATACATGCATGCGTGTGTCTGCGCGTGTGTGTCTGTATACATGCATGCGTGTGTCTGCGCGTGTGTGTCTGTATACATGCATGCGTGTTTTGCACGTGTGTATCTGTGTGTCTGTATACATGCATGCGTGTGTCTGCGCGTGTGTGTCTGTATACATGTATGCGTGTGTCTGCGTGTGTGTATCTGTGTGTATGCATGTGTGTGTCTGTGCGTGTGTGTGCATGTCTGTGTGTCTGTATACATGCATGCGTGTTCTGCACGTGTGTATCTGTGTGTCTGTATACATGCATGCATGTTCTGCACGTGTGTGTCTGTGTGTCTGTATACATGCATGCGTGTGTCTGCGCGTGTGTGTCTGTGTCTGTATACATGCATGCGTGTGTCTGCGTGTATCTGTGTGTCTGTATACATGCATGCGTGTTCTGCACGTGTGTATCTGTGTGTCTGTATAATGCATGCGTGTGTCTGCGCGTGTGTATCTGTGTGTCTGTATACATGCATGCGTGTGTCTGCGCGTGTGTCTGTGTGTCTGTATACATGCATGCGTGTGTCTGCGCGTGTGTGTCTGTGTGTCTGTATAATGCATGCGTGTGTCTGCGCGTGTGTGTCTGTGTGTCTGTATACATGCATGCGTGTGTCTGCGCGTGTGTGTCTGTGTGTCTGTATACATGCATGCGTGTGTCTGCGCGTGTGTGTCTGTGTAGGGGGAGTGGTGCCTACATTGTGCTATTTCAGGAACTGTATGTTCACCGTTCCTCGGAATGAGAGGTTGACAAACATTTCCTTTGTCACTTTCTTGTCTACCTCAAACAGACCTCCATCAGCTCAAACTCTAAAGAGAGGGGAAAATACAAGAACCAGTTAAATTGAAAAACAAAATTCAATATATAGAGACTTTCATGTCTCAATGCATTTTACAGCCAATTAAATAGTTTTGATTTGCACTGATCTGAGGAAGGTCCATGAAAGACCTTTGAGATAATGTGTATCTTAAAAACACAACCAGATGAGACCGCTAAGATACATTTGAACATAGGAACTTGGAGCAGGAGTAGGCCATTCAGTCCCTCATACCTGCTCCACCATTTAATATAATCATGGCTGATCTCATCTCAGCCTCACCTCCATTTTCCTACCCGCTGTCTATAACCCTTCAAATGTTCCTAATGAAGTCTGTCTATTTCTTTGAACTTGATGTCCTAACATCCACCACAGTCTGGGATAGTGAATTCCACAAATTCATGACCTTTTGAGAGAAGTAATTTCTCCTCATCTTTGTTTTAAATCCCCATTCCTTTATCTTAAAGCTATGATCTCTCATTTAAGATTGTCCCGCATGAAGAACCATCCTCTCTGTGTATACTTTGTCAATTCCCTTTTGTATCTTATTTACCTTAAATAGATCCCCTCTCATTCTTCCAAACACTCAAGTAACTAGGCCTAACCCGATAAATGCTATGACAAACCCTTCATCTCTGGAATCAATGAGTGAACCTCCTCTGAACTGACTCCAATCACACTACTTTCCTCCTTAGGTAAGTGGACCGCAATTGGATGCAATACTCTAAGTGCAGCCTTGTACAGTTGCAACAACACTTCCCCAATTCTATTCTCTATTCCAGTTGTAGGTTTGCTCGCTGAGCTGCAAGATTGGTATTCAAACGTTTTGTCACCATACTAGGTAACATCATCAGTGAGCCTCCGGATGAAGCACTTGATGGTATGACCCACTTTCTGTTTAGGTTTCCTTGGGTTAGTGATGTCATTTCCTGCAGTGATGTCATTTCATGTGGTGATGTCATTTCTGTTCTTTTTCACAGGAGGTGGTAAATGGGATCCAAGTCAATGTATTTGTTGATAGAATTCTGGTGTAGAGTTCTACACCAAACACCACTAACTTCATAAGCAAAGATAATATCGTCAAGCTAGTGGATCTATGCCTTACCACCCACTTCACCTTCAACAACTAAACCTACAGACAAACCAACGGAACACCCAGGTGATCTCCAATATCAGGGTTCTTAGCAGAGGCGGTATTGCAGAGACTCAAACAAACAGCTGTGTCAACCATCCAACCCAAACTTTGGGTCCACTACATGGGATGATACCTTTGTCATCACTAAACAAAACAAATTAGAGGAAACCTTCAAAACCATCAATAATACCCTTACTGGCATAAAGCTCACTAAAGAGGAGGAAAACAACAACCAACTGCCATTCTTCAATGTCACAGTAGAGCAAATAGCCAATGGGGAACTTCAAACCAGCGTCTACAGGAAAACAAAACATACACACCAAATACTGAACTACAGAAGCAATCATCCCAACACCCACAAATGAAGCTGCATTAGCACATTATTTCAACCAGTCAACACACATTGCAGCACAGAGGGACTACGTAGAGCAGAGGAAAATCACCTATTAAGTGTATTCAAAAAGAACAGGTACCCAATGAATACAGTCCGCCGATTTCTCAGCAACAAACCCAAACAAGCAGACAAAACATCTCGAGAAACCCTCGCCACTCTCCCCTACTTCAAAGACATCATGGAAATGACTACCAGACTACTCAGACCCCTTGGTATCATGGTAGCCTACAAACCCACCAATACACTAAAACAGCAGCTAATAAACTTGAAAGACACTATATAGACAACATGCAAAACTAATATCATTTACAAAATACCTTGCAAGAACTGTAACAAATACTAGATTGGACAAAAAGGCAGAAACCTAGCCACCATGATATATGAACATCAACTAGCCACAAAACGACATGACCCATTCTCAGTGGTATCCTCACATACAAATAAGGAAGGACACCACTTCAACTGGGACAACACATCCATCCTAGGAAAAGCCAAACAGAGACACGTATGAGAATTCCTAGAAGCATGGCATTTCAACTGAAACTCTATCAACAAACACATTGACTTGAATCCCATTTACCGCCCCCGAGAAAAAGAGCAGGAAACAACATCACCACAGGAAATGATGTCACTATGGGAAATTACATCACCAACCCAAGGAAACTAAAACACATAAATAGAAAGTGGGCCATACCACCAGTGCTTCATCTGGAAGCTCACTGATGATGTTACATAGTATGGTGATGCAATGTCTGAAAACGGACCTTCCAGCTCAGCGAGCAAACCTACATCCAGAACCTCAACCTGAGCTACAAATCTTCTCAAAACTCACTGCAGTCTATTCTTTTTGCAATAAATGCCAAAATTCCATTAGCCTTCCGATTACCAGCTTTATTTGGATACTAGTTTTCTGCAATTCATGAAAGGAACACCCAGATCCCACTGCACCAAAGCTCTCTGAAGTTTCTCCCCATTTCGAGAATAAATTGCCATTCTAATCCGCTGACTAAAATGGATAATGTCACACTTGTCCATGTTCAAGTTCATCTGCCAAATTTTGACCCATTCACTTAACCTATAGAGAGCAGTGGTTAGCACTGCCGCCTCACAGCACCAGGGACTCAGATTGAATTCCACCCTCGGGTGACTATCTGTGTGGAGTTTGCACATTTTTCCCCATGGATTTCCTCTGGGTGTTTCAGTTTCCTCCCACAGTCCCAAAAATATGCAGGTCAAGTGGATTAACCATAGTGTCCAGGGATGTGCAGGCTAGGTGGATTAGCCATGGGAGATACAGGGTTACAAGAAAAGGGTGGGGGTGTGGGTATGATTGGGATGGTCTTGGAAGGGCTGGTATGGAATCGATGGGCTGAATGGCCTGATTTCATACTGCGTGCATTCTACCTATATCCAATTGTAACTTTCTGATTTCAACTCACTGTTCCACCTATTTTAGTGTTACCTGCAACTTTGGCTATAGTATTTTCTATACTTTCACCCCGTCATTGATATCGATTGCAAATTGTTGGGGCCTGAGTACTGGACCCTGTGGCACCCCACTAGCCATATCTTGCCAACCAGAAAAATACCCATTTTTCCTGACTCTGCTTACTGCTGGTTAACCAGTCCTCTAATCAAGCTGTTAAATTATTCCTAATTCCATGTGATCTCACCTTGTGCACTAACCTTCTGTGTGGGACCTTATCAAATTCCTTCTGGAAGTCCAGATATATCGGCAGAGTCCCCACTGACGGGGAAAGGCCTGCATTGAGCTGAAGAGTTGTTACTATATGCCCTAGAATGCTTGGAATAGGGATGAGGGAGCATCAGAGTAGGGCACCTAATCACTTGAGATACAGAGAGGTCAATGGTGCCTGAACCTGTTCTCCAGCAAGAGACAGGCCGGGGGAAGACAAAACAAACACGGTTCCATTTTTACCCTCTGTTCTTGAGCTTGGGAGCGACAAACATGGCATTCCAACCGAAACTCTATCAACAAACACATTGTAGGTTTGCTCGCTTAGCTGGAAGGTTGGTATTCAAACATTTTGTCACCATTCTAGGTAACATCATCAGTGAGCCTCCGGATGAAGCACTTGATGGTATGACCCACTTTCTGTTTAGGTTTCCTTGGGTTAGTGATGTCATTTCCTACATTGTCATGTGATGTCATGACCTACATTGACACGCTCAGTACTGTCAGGACAGTATTGAGCGAGAGCTTTGTGGAAAAGGTAACAGGTGTAGCATGCTTTCCTCCTCATTCCTGTTCAAGTGCTGAAAATACATAGAATTAAAATCGGTTATTTTTGGTGTACTTTATAAAATAATCGAGATACAGTGTCTCAGCAATTTTCAACTCAAAACCTGCTGTTACCAGAATTTAAAGAAATGCACTCACTCTAAACTGTCATGTCACAACCATTTACTGTAATGGATAAGACCATAAGACATAGGGATGGAGATTATTTGTTTCTCCCTGGCTGTCAGGAAGAGCCTGGTCTCAATCTGTGTCACTTACTGATAGGAAAACACAAGTCTATGCTCCATTCAAGCCTCCTTCCACCTTTCCTCTGTTATCTATCATTGTTACCATCTATTTCCTCTCCCTCATATACTTGTCTAGCTTCCCCTATCAATGCTATGCACTTCATACACTTCCTGTGGAGCGAGGTCACATTCTCACTACCCTATAGATAAAGATGCTTCTTCCCATTCTCTGTTGGATTTGTTTACCCGTCAATGGCTCAGGGATTGACACTGGTGCCTCACAGTGCCAGGGACCTGGGTTGATTCCACCCTCAGTCTGTGGAGTTTGCATGTTCTCCCACTGTCTGCATGGGTTTCCTCTGGGTGCTCTGGTTTCCTCCCACACTCCAAAGATGTGCAGGTTTGGTGGATTGGCCATACTAAATTGCTCTGGGGCTGGGAGGATTAGGAAGATTAGACAGGGTAAACTCTGGGGATAGGGTAGGGGCTGGGGCTGGGCCTGGGGTGGGATGTTCATTGGAGGGCTAATATAGACACAATGGATCAAATGCCCTCTTTCCATTCTGTAGGGATCCTATATTCTATGATTCCAACTTTATATTGGTGGTCTCCAGTTATACCCATCCCCATGAGAGGATACATTCTTTCTGTAACCACTCTATCAAAACCTTCATGGCTGTAATGATCTTCACTGGGAGACTCATTAGTCTTCCTTTCTTAAGAGAAAACAATTTTGCCTATCACCCTTTACTGATACCTGTATCCACACATTTCTGATAACCTCAGAGTAAATGTCTACAACTTGCCTCTATATCGTTTTTATAATATGGTGATCAGAACTACATGCAGTTCTGTAAGTATGTCTGAACAAGGTTCAGCACAGATTTAGTTTAACTTCACTACTTTTCAATTGTAGCCCTCTGGGAAAATTCAACAAGGTCAGTTTGGCAAGAAATCCGTCCGAGCTGTTCATAATATTATTCCTGGCATTAAACTGTCTTCATCAATGTTTCTCAGTCCGTTTATCTGTAGCAGTTTATCACAAAAACCAATAGATTGGTTTCATCAAAGATTGACAAATGGATAAGGGTAGGGAGAGCTGATTGTTTATTTAGGGAAGACACAGATATGGATTAGGAGTCTGGAATCTTTTAGAAGTATTTGTGATATTGGGAAGTGGGGAAAATTGACTTCTGAAAAAACGCTTTGGAATATTTTATTTAGAATGTTGGTGATTGCTTTAGAATTTTCGAGATTGTCTCAGCTGAGGGAATGGAATTTGTCATAGCTGTCAAAGTATCAGCAGAGTTTTCAGAGCAAGTCGTTGGGCTTTTGTTAACCTATAGCCTTCTCAATCAGATGAAAGCTATTGATAAAAAGAATTTGAACTTTCAGGTTTGTAGCTACAGGATGTAAACCAGGCAAGGAAAACCATCAAGGAAGAGCTATGTATTGTAACAACATTAAGTCACCAATATGGTGGTGGCATGTGTTCCACTGAGTACCCTCTTCACTTGTACTTTTTTTTTTAATACTTGTTCTTTTATTCTCTCCTACAGTTTTTTTCCTAGCACTGACATTGTGTGAATTGGTCTGTAATCCCCTGGGAATGCTCTGACCCTAACTCAGTCACTATACCATTCATAACATTCAGTGTGTACAGTAAGGTCTCTGATATTCCATACCAAGGTTCTTTCAAAATGCATGGATGTAATCCATCTGAACAGGGGCCTTCATTCTGCACAGTTATTCAATGCACTCCTTTTTTTATTCTAAATATACTTATTTCATTGTTCATCTCATCATTCAAAGTCAAGTCTATCTCTTCTATCTCCTGATTAAATACTAAAGCAAGGTAATCTTGTAATAATTCTGATACCTTCCTATTGTTAATTGCAACACTATCTCGTATATCTCTTAATGATTGTGCTCCTATCCTCGCCATCACCTTTTTTTTTGGTATGCCTTTAACACGTCTTACATTTTTGTTTAGTGTACCTGGATAATTCACCTCCCTGATTCTTTTTACATCTCTCCATATTTTCTTTATCATCCACTGTTTGGCTATCTATGTTCTTGATGCTTATTTACTCAATTGTTCCCTAATGTCTTTATTCACATATTTAGTTCATTCCTTTTCTTTGGTGAAGTACATCTTCCTGTCCCTAATAATTTGCTACTCTCTGACCTGTTCAAAGGGTAGGTCTGTAAAAGTGCTTCCTAGTTTGGGTTACTCCTCTGCTTCATATGTAGCACGGTGGCTCATTGGTAAGCAATGCTTCCTCATAGCGGCAAGGACCCAGGTTGGGTGACTATGCAAACTCCCCACAGACATTCTCCCCGCGTCTGTGCGGGTTTCCTCCGGGTGCTCCGGTTTCCTCACACAATCCAAAGATGTGCAGGTTAGGTGAACTGGCTGTGCTATATTGCCCATAGTGCTCAGGGATGTGTACGGTAGGTGCATGAGTCAGGGATAAATATAGGATAGGGGGAATGGGTGTGAGTGGGTTACTCTTGGGAGGATCAGTGGGATCGAAGAGCCTGTTTTCCACACTGTAGAGATTCTTCTTATTGTTGTTTTATATTGTAACTCCAGAAACTCCTTTCCGTAATAGTGTGGTGGGTGTGCACCATCTAGACTCCTTTCTGTAATAGTGTGGTGGGTGTGGACCATATAGACCCCTTTCCGTAGTCGTATGGTGGGTGTACACGAAATAGACTCCTTTCTGAAATAGTGTGGTCGGTGTGCACCATATAGACTCCTTTCCGTAATAGTGTACTGGGTGTGCACCATATAGACTCCATTCTGTAATATTGTGGTAGGTGTACATGATATAGACTCCTTTCTGTAATAGTGTGGTGGGTGTACACCATATAGACTCCTTTCTGTAATAGTGTGGTGGGTGTACATAATATCGACTCCTTTCCGTAATAGTGTGGTGGGTGTACACGATATAGACTCCTTTCCGTAATAGTGTGGTTGGTGTACACCATATAGACTCCTTTCTGTAATAGTGTGGTGGGTGTACACGATATAGACTCCTTTCCGTAATAGTGTGGTGGGTGTGCACCATATAGACTCGTTTCTGTGATAGTGTGGTCGGTGTGCACCATATAGACTCCATTCCGTAATAGTGTGGTGGGTGTACACGATATAGACTCCTTTCTGTAATAGTGTGGATGGTGTGCACCATATAGACTCCTTTCCGTAATAGTGTGGTGGGTGTACACGATATAGACTCTTTTCCGTAATAGTGTGGTGGGTGTGCACCATATAGACTCCTTTCTGTAATAGTCAGGTGGGTGTTCACTATATAGACTCCTTTCCGTAATAGTGTGGTGGGTGTGCACCATATAGACTCCTTTCCATAATAGTGTGGTGGGTGTACACCATATAGACTCCTTTCCTTAATAGTATGGTGTGTGTACACGATATAGACTCCTTTTCGTAATAGTGTGGTGTGTGTACACGATATAGACTCCTTTCCGTAATAGTGTGGTCGGTGTGCACCATATAGACTCCTTTCCCTAATAGTGTGGTGGGTGTACACCATATAGACTCTTTTCCGTAATAGTGTGGTGGGTGTGCACCATATAGACTCCTTTCTGTAATAGTGTGGGTGTGCACCATATAGACTCCTTTCTGTAATAATGTGGTGGGTGTACACCATATAGACTCCTTTATGTAATAGTGTGGTCGGTGTGCACCATATTGACTCCTTTCCGTAATAGTGTGGTGGGTGCATACCATATAGACTCCTTTCCATAATAGTGTGGTGGCTGTGCACCATATAGACACCTTTCCGTAATAATGTGGTGGGAGTACACCATATAGACTCCTTTCCGTAATAGTGTAGTGGGTGTACACCATATAGACTCCTTTCTGTAATAGTGTGGTCGGTGTGCACCATATAGACTCCTTTCCATAATAGTGTGGTGGGTGTACACCATATAGATTCCTTTCCATAATAGTGTGGTGGGTGTGCACCATATAGACTTCTTTCTGTAATAATGTGGTGGGTGTACACCATATAGACTCCTTTCCGTAATAGTGTAGTGGGTGTGCACCATATAGACTCCTTTCTGTAATAGTGTGGTGGGTGTACACCATATAGACTCCTTTCCATAATAGTGTGGTGGGTGTGCACCATATAGACTCCTTTCCGTAATAGTGTGGTGGGTGTACACCATATAGATTCCTTTCCATAATAGTGTGGTGGGTGTGCACCATATAGACTCCTTTCCGTAATAATGTGGTGTGCGTACACCATATAGACTCCTTTCCATAATAGTGTAGTGGGTGTGCACCATATAGACTCCTTTCTGTAATAGTGTGGTGGGTGTAAATGATATAGACACCTTTCCATAATAGTGTGGTGGGTGTGCACCATATAGACTCCTTTCCGTAATAGTGTGGTGGGTGTACACCATATAGACTCCTTTCCATAATAGTGTAGTGGGTGTGCACCATATAGACTGCTTTCTGTAATAGTGTGGTGGGTGTACATGATATAGACTCCTTTCCATAATAGTGTGGTGGGTGTGCACCATATAGACTCCTTTCCGTAATAGTGTGGTGGGTGTGCACCATATAGACTCCTTTCCATAATACTGTAGTGGGTGTGCACCATATAGACTCCTTTCTGTAATAGTGTGGTGGGTGTACACGATATAGACTCCTTTCCGTAATAGTGTGGTGGGTGTACACAATATAGACTCCTTTCCGTAATAGTGTGGTCGGTGTGCACCATATAGACTCCTTTCCGTAATAGTGTGATGAGTGTACACGATATAGACTCTTTTCCGTAATAGTGTGGTGGGTTTACACCATATAGACTCCTTTCCGTAATAGTGTGGTGGGTGTGCACCACATAGACTCCTTTCCCTAATAGTGTGGTGGATGTACACAATATAGACTCTTTTCCATAATAGTGTGGTGGGTGTGCATCATATAGACTCCTTTCTGTAATAGTGTGGTGGGTGTGCACCATATAGACTCCTTTCCGTAATAGTGTAGTGGGTGTGCACCATATTGACTCCTTTCTGTAATAGTGTGGTGGGTGTACATGATATAGACTCCTTTCCGTAAGAGTGTGGTGGGTGTGCACCATATAGACTCCTTTCTGTAATTGTGTGGTGGGTATACATGATATAGACTCCTTTCCATAATAGTGTGGTGGGTGTACATGATATAGACTATTTTCTGTAATAGTGTGGTGGGTGTGCACCATATAGACTCCTTTCTGTAATAGTGTGGTCTTGCACCATATAGACTCCTTTCTGTAATAGTGTGGTGGGTGTACATGATATAGACTCCTTTCCATAATGGTATGGTGTGTGTACACGATATAGACTCCTTTCTGTAATAGTGTGGTGGGTGTACACGATATAGACTCCTTTCTGAAATAGTGTGGTCGGTGTGCACCATATAGACTCCTTTCCGTAATAGTGTGGTGGGTGTGCACCATATAGACTCCTTTCCATAATACTGTAGTGGGTGTGCACCATATAGACTCCTTTCTGTAATAGTGTGGTGGGAGTACACGATATAGACTCCTTTCCGTAATAGTGTGGTGGGTGTACACGATATAGACTCTTTTCCGTAATAGTGTGGTGGGTTTACACCATATAGACTCCTTTCCGTAATAGTGTGGTGGGTGTGCACCACATAGACTCCTTTCCCTAATAGTGTGGTGGGTGTACACCATATAGACTCTTTTCCGTAATAGTGTGGTGGGTGTGCACCATATAGACTCCTTTCTGTAATAGTGTGGTGGGTGTGCACCATATAGACTCCTTTCCGTAATAGTGTAGTGGGTGTTGACCGTATAGACTCCTTTCTGTAATAGTGTGGTGGGTGTACATGATATAGACTCCTTTCCGTAAGAGTGTGGTGGGTGTGCACCATATAGACTCCTTTCTGTAATTGTGTGGTGGGTGTACATGATATAGACTCTTTTCCGTAATAGTGTGGTGGGTGTACACCATATAGACTCCTTTCCGTAATAGTGTGGTGGGTATACATGATATAGACTCCTTTCCATAATAGTGTGGTGGGTGTGCATGATATAGACTATTTTCTGTAATAGTGTGGTGGGTGTGCACCATATAGACTCCTTTCTGTAATAGTATGGTCGGTGTGCACCATATAGACTCCTTTCCATAATAGTGTGGTGGGTGTACACGATATAGACTATTTTCTGTAATAGTGTGGTGGGTGTGCACCATATAGACTCCTTTCTGTAATAGTGTGGTCGGTGTGCACCATATAGACTCCTTTCCATAATAGTGTGGTGGGTGTACACGATATAGACTATTTTCTGTAATAGTGTGGTGGGTGTGCACCATATAGACTCCTTTCCGTAATAGTGTGGTGGGTGTACACGATATAGACTCTTTTCCGTAATAGTGTGATGGGTGTGCACCATATAGACACCTTTCTGTGATAGTGTGGTGGGTGTGCACCATGTAGACTCCTTTCCGTAAAAGTGTGGTGGGTGTACACGATATAGACTATTTTCCATAATAGTGTGGGGGGTGTGCACCATATAGACTCCTTTCTGTAATAGTGTGGTTGGTGTGCACGATATAGACTCCTTTCCGTAATAGTGTGGTGGGTGTACACCATATAGACTCCTTTTCGTAATAGTGTGGTGGGTGTGCACCATATAGAATCCTTTCCCTAATAGTGTGGTGGGTGTACACCATATAGACTCTTTTCCGTAATAGTGTGGTGGGTGTGCACCATAGAGACTCCTTTCTGTAATAGTGTGGTGGGTGTACACCATATAGACTCCTTTCCGTAATAGTGTAGCGGGTGTGCACCATATAGACTCCTTTCTGTAATAGTGTGATGGGTGTACATGATATAGACTCCTTTCTGTAATAGTGTGGTGGGTGTGCACCATATAGACTCCTTTCTGTAATTGTGTGGTGGGTGTACATGATATAGACTCCTTTCCGTAATAGTGTGGTGGGTGTACATGATATAGACTCCTTTCCATAATAGTGTGGTGGGTGTACATGATATAGACTATTTTCTGTAATAGTGTGGTGGGTGTGCACCATATAGACTCCTTTCTGTAATAGTGTGGTGGGTGTGCACCATATAGACTCCTTTCCGTAATAGTGTGGTCGGTGTGCACCATATAGACTCCTTTCCATAATAGTGTGGTGGGTGTACATGATATAGACTCCTTTCCATAATGGTATGGTGTGTGTACACGATATAGACTCCTTTCTGTAATAGTGTGGTGGGTGTACACGATATAGACTCCTTTCTGAAATAGTGTGGTCGGTGTGCACCATATAGACTCCTTTCCATAATAGTGTGGTGGGTGTACACGATATAGACTATTTTCTGTAATAGTGTGGTGGGTGTGCACCATATAGACTCCTTTCTGTAATAGTGTGGTCGGTGTGCACCATATAGACTCCTTTCCGTAATAGTGTGGTGGGGTGTGCACCATATAGACTCCTTTCCGTAATAGTGTTGTCGGTGTGCACCATATAGACTCCTTTCTGTAATAGTGTGGTGGGTGTGCACCATATAGACTCCTTTCCGTAATAGTGTAGTGGGTGTTGACCGTATAGACTCCTTTCTGTAATAGTGTGGTGGGTGTACATGATATAGACTCCTTTCCGTAAGAGTGTGGTGGGTGTGCACCATATAGACTCCTTTCTGTAATTGTGTGGTGGGTGTACATGATATAGACTCTTTTCCGTAATAGTGTGGTGGGTGTACACCATATAGACTCCTTTCCGTAATAGTGTGGTGGGTATACATGATATAGACTCCTTTCCATAATAGTGTGGTGGGTGTACATGATATAGACTATTTTCTGTAATAGTGTGGTGGGTGTGCACCATATAGACTCCTTTCTGTAACAGTATGGTCGGTGTGCACCATATAGACTCCTTTCCATAATAGTGTGGTGGGTGTACACGATATAGACTATTTTCTGTAATAGTGTGGTGGGTGTGCACCATATAGACTCCTTTCTGTAATAGTGTGGTCGGTGTGCACCATATAGACTCCTTTCCATAATAGTGTGGTGGGTGTACACGATATAGACTATTTTCTGTAATAGTGTGGTGGGTGTGCACCATATAGACTCCTTTCCGTAATAGTGTGGTGGGTGTACACGATATAGACTCTTTTCCGTAATAGTGTGATGGGTGTGCACCATATAGACACCTTTCTGTGATAGTGTGGTGGGTGTGCACCATGTAGACTCCTTTCCGTAATAGTGTGGTGGGTGTACACGATATAGACTATTTTCAATAATAGTGTGGGGGGTGTGCACCATATAGACTCCTTTCTGTAATAGTGTGGTCGGTGTGCACGATATAGACTCCTTTCCGTAATAGTGTGGTGGGTGTACACCATATAGACTCCTTTTCGTAATAGTGTGGTGGGTGTGCACCATATAGAATCCTTTCCCTAATAGTGTGGTGGGTGTACACCATATAGACTCCTTTCCGTAATAGTGTAGTGGGTGTACACCATATAGACACCTTTCTGTGATAGTGTGGTGGGTGTGCACCATGTAGACTCCTTTCCGTAAAAGTGTGGTGGGTGTACACGATATAGACTATTTTCCATAATAGTGTGGGGGGTGTGCACCATATAGACTCCTTTCTGTAATAGTGTGGTTGGTGTGCACGATATAGACTCCTTTCCGTAATAGTGTGGTGGGTGTACACCATATAGACTCCTTTTCGTAATAGTGTGGTGGGTGTGCACCATATAGAATCCTTTCCCTAATAGTGTGGTGGGTGTACACCATATAGACTCTTTTCCGTAATAGTGTGGTGGGTGTGCACCATAGAGACTCCTTTCTGTAATAGTGTGGTGGGTGTACACCATATAGACTCCTTTCCGTAATAGTGTAGCGGGTGTGCACCATATAGACTCCTTTCTGTAATAGTGTGATGGGTGTACATGATATAGACTCCTTTCTGTAATAGTGTGGTGGGTGTGCACCATATAGACTCCTTTCTGTAATTGTGTGGTGGGTGTACATGATATAGACTCCTTTCCGTAATAGTGTGGTGGGTGTACATGATATAGACTCCTTTCCATAATAGTGTGGTGGGTGTACATGATATAGACTATTTTCTGTAATAGTGTGGTGGGTGTGCACCATATAGACTCCTTTCTGTAATAGTGTGGTGGGTGTGCACCATATAGACTCCTTTCCGTAATAGTGTGGTCGGTGTGCACCATATAGACTCCTTTCCATAATAGTGTGGTGGGTGTACATGATATAGACTCCTTTCCATAATGGTATGGTGTGTGTACACGATATAGACTCCTTTCTGTAATAGTGTGGTGGGTGTACACGATATAGACTCCTTTCTGAAATAGTGTGGTCGGTGTGCACCATATAGACTCCTTTCCATAATAGTGTGGTGGGTGTACACGATATAGACTATTTTCTGTAATAGTGTGGTGGGTGTGCACCATATAGACTCCTTTCTGTAATAGTGTGGTGGGTGTGCACCATATAGACTCCTTTCCGTAATAGTGTGGTGGGGTGTGCACCATATAGACTCCTTTCCGTAATAGTGTTGTCGGTGTGCACCATATAGACTCCTTTCTGTAATAGTGTGGTGGGTGTGCACCATATAGACTCCTTTCCGTAATAGTGTAGTGGGTGTTGACCGTATAGACTCCTTTCTGTAATAGTGTGGTGGGTGTACATGATATAGACTCCTTTCCGTAAGAGTGTGGTGGGTGTGCACCATATAGACTCCTTTCTGTAATTGTGTGGTGGGTGTACATGATATAGACTCTTTTCCGTAATAGTGTGGTGGGTGTACACCATATAGACTCCTTTCCGTAATAGTGTGGTGGGTATACATGATATAGACTCCTTTCCATAATAGTGTGGTGGGTGTACATGATATAGACTATTTTCTGTAATAGTGTGGTGGGTGTGCACCATATAGACTCCTTTCTGTAACAGTATGGTCGGTGTGCACCATATAGACTCCTTTCCATAATAGTGTGGTGGGTGTACACGATATAGACTATTTTCTGTAATAGTGTGGTGGGTGTGCACCATATAGACTCCTTTCTGTAATAGTGTGGTCGGTGTGCACCATATAGACTCCTTTCCATAATAGTGTGGTGGGTGTACACGATATAGACTATTTTCTGTAATAGTGTGGTGGGTGTGCACCATATAGACTCCTTTCCGTAATAGTGTGGTGGGTGTACACGATATAGACTCTTTTCCGTAATAGTGTGATGGGTGTGCACCATATAGACACCTTTCTGTGATAGTGTGGTGGGTGTGCACCATGTAGACTCCTTTCCGTAATAGTGTGGTGGGTGTACACGATATAGACTATTTTCAATAATAGTGTGGGGGGTGTGCACCATATAGACTCCTTTCTGTAATAGTGTGGTCGGTGTGCACGATATAGACTCCTTTCCGTAATAGTGTGGTGGGTGTACACCATATAGACTCCTTTTCGTAATAGTGTGGTGGGTGTGCACCATATAGAATCCTTTCCCTAATAGTGTGGTGGGTGTACACCATATAGACTCTTTTCCGTAATAGTGTGGTGGGTGTGCACCATAGAGACTCCTTTCTGTAATAGTGTGGTGGGTGTGCACCATATAGACTCCTTTCTGTAATAGTGTGGTCGGTGTGCACCATATAGACTCCTTTCCGTAATAGTGTGGTGGGGTGTGCACCATATAGACTCCTTTCCGTAATAGTGTTGTCGGTGTGCACCATATAGACTCCTTTCTGTAATAGTGTGGTGGGTGTGCACCATATAGACTCCTTTCCGTAATAGTGTAGTGGGTGTTGACCGTATAGACTCCTTTCTGTAATAGTGTGGTGGGTGTACATGATATAGACTCCTTTCCGTAAGAGTGTGGTGGGTGTGCACCATATAGACTCCTTTCTGTAATTGTGTGGTGGGTGTACATGATATAGACTCTTTTCCGTAATAGTGTGGTGGGTGTACACCATATAGACTCCTTTCCGTAATAGTGTGGTGGGTATACATGATATAGACTCCTTTCCATAATAGTGTGGTGGGTGTACATGATATAGACTATTTTCTGTAATAGTGTGGTGGGTGTGCACCATATAGACTCCTTTCTGTAACAGTATGGTCGGTGTGCACCATATAGACTCCTTTCCATAATAGTGTGGTGGGTGTACACGATATAGACTATTTTCTGTAATAGTGTGGTGGGTGTGCACCATATAGACTCCTTTCTGTAATAGTGTGGTCGGTGTGCACCATATAGACTCCTTTCCATAATAGTGTGGTGGGTGTACACGATATAGACTATTTTCTGTAATAGTGTGGTGGGTGTGCACCATATAGACTCCTTTCCGTAATAGTGTGGTGGGTGTACACGATATAGACTCTTTTCCGTAATAGTGTGATGGGTGTGCACCATATAGACACCTTTCTGTGATAGTGTGGTGGGTGTGCACCATGTAGACTCCTTTCCGTAATAGTGTGGTGGGTGTACACGATATAGACTATTTTCCATAATAGTGTGGGGGGTGTGCACCATATAGACTCCTTTCTGTAATAGTGTGGTCGGTGTGCACGATATAGACTCCTTTCCGTAATAGTGTGGTGGGTGTACACCATATAGACTCCTTTTCGTAATAGTGTGGTGGGTGTGCACCATATAGAATCCTTTCCCTAATAGTGTGGTAGGTGTACACCATATAGACTCTTTTCCGTAATAGTGTGGTGGGTGTGCACCATAGAGACTCCTTTCTGTAATAGTGTGGTGGGTGTGCACCATATAGACTCCTTTCCGTAATAGTGTAGCGGGTGTGCACCATATAGACTCCTTTCTGTAATAGTGTGATGGGTGTACATGATATAGACTCCTTTCTGTAATAGTGTGGTGGGTGTGCACCATATAGACTCCTTTCTGTAATTGTGTGGTGGGTGTACATGATATAGACTCCTTTCCGTAATAGTGTGGTGGGTGTACATGATATAGACTCCTTTCCATAATAGTGTGGTGGGTGTACATGATATAGACTCCTTTCCATAATGGTATGGTGTGTGTACACGATATAGACTCCTTTCTGTAATAGTGTGGTGGGTGTACACGATATAGACTCCTTTCTGAAATAGTGTGGTCGGTGTGCACCATATAGACTCCTTTCCATAATAGTGTGGTGGGTGTACACGATATAGACTATTTTCTGTAATAGTGTGGTGGGTGTGCACCATATAGACTCCTTTCTGTAATAGTGTGGTGGGTGTGCACCATATAGACTCCTTTCCGTAATAGTGTGGTGGGGTGTGCACCATATAGACTCCTTTCCGTAATAGTGTTGTCGGTGTGCACCATATAGACTCCTTTCTGTAATAGTGTGGTGGGTGTGCACCATATAGACTCCTTTCCGTAATAGTGTGGTGGGTGCGCACCATATAGACTCCTTTCTGTAATAGTGTGGTGGGTGTACATGATATAGACTCCATTCCGTAATAGTGTGGTGGGTGTGCACCATATAGACTCCTTTCTGTTATAGTGTGGTGGGTGTACATGATATAGACTCCTTTCTGTAATAGTGTGGTGGGTGTACATGATATAGACTCCTTTCCATAATAGTGTGGTGGGTGTACACGATATAGACTATTTTCTGTAATAGTGTGGTGGGTGTGCACCATATAGACTCCTTTCCATAATAGTGTGGTGGGTGTGCACCATATAGACTCCTCTCCGTAATAGTGTGGTGGATGTGCACCATATAGACTCCTTTCCGTAATAGTATGGTGTGTGTACACGATATAGATTCCTTTCCGTAATAGTGTGGTGGGGTGTGCACCATATAGACTCCTTTCCGTAATAGTGTTGTCGGTGTGCACCATATAGACTCCTTTCCATAATAGTGTGGTGGGTGTACACGATATAGACTATTTTCTGTAATAGTGTGGTGGGTGTGCACCATATAGACTCCTTTCTGTAATAGTGTGGTCGGCGTGCACCATATAGACTCCTTTCCGTACTAGTGAGGTGGGGTGTGCACCATATAGACTCCTTTCCGTAATAGTGTTGTCGGTGTGCACCATATAGACTCCTTTCTGTAATAGTGTGGTGGGTGTGCACCATATAGACTCCTTTCCGTAATAGTGTAGTGGGTGTGCACCATATAGACTCCTTTCTGTAATAGTGTGGTGGGTGTACATGATATAGGCTCCTTTCCGGAATAGTGTGGTGGGTCTGCACCATATAGACTCCTTTCTATAATAGTGTGGTGGGTGTACATGATATAGACTCCTTTCTGTAATAGTGTGGTGGGTGTACATGATATAGACACCTTTCCATAATAGTGTGGTGGGTGTACACGATATAGACTATTTTCTGTAATAGTGTGGTGGGTGTGCACCATATAGACTCCTTTCCATAATAGTGTGGTGGGTGTGCACCATATAGACTCCTTTCCGTAATATTGTGGTGGGTGTGCACCATATAGACTCCTTTCCGTAGTAGTATGGTGTGTGTACACGATATAGACTCCTTTCCGTAATAGTGTGGTTAGTGTGCACCATATAGACACCTTTCTGTAATAGTGTGGTGGGTGTGCACCATGTAGACTCCTTTCCGTAATAGTGTGGTGGGTGTACACGATATAGACTATTTTCCATAATAGTGTGGGGGGTGTCCACCATATAGACTCCTTTCCGTAATAGTGTGTTGGGTGTACACGATATAGACTCCTTTCCGTAATAGGGTGGTCGGTGTGCACGATATAGACTCCTTTCCGTAATAGTATGGTGGGTGTGCACCATATAGACTCCTTTCTGTAATAGTGTGGTGGGTGTGCACCATATAGACTACTTTTTGTAATAGTGTGGTGTGTGTACATGATATAGACTCCTTTCTGTAATAGTGTGGTGGGTGTGCACCATATAGACTCCTTTTTGTAATAGTGTGGTGTGTGTACATGATATAGACTCCTTTCTGTAATAGTGTGGTGGGTGTGCACCATATAGACTCCTTTCTGTAATAGTGTGGTCGGTGTGCACCATATAGACTCCTTTCCGTAATAGTGTGGTGGGTGTACACGATATAGACTCCTTTCCGTAATAGTGTGGTGGGTGTGCACCATATAGATTCCTTTCCGTAATAGTGTGGTGAGTGTGCACCATATAGACTCCTTTCCCTAATAGTGTGGTGGGCGTACACCATATAGACTCTTTTCCGTAATAGTGTGGTGGGTTTACACCATATATACTCCTTTCCGTAATAGTGTGGTGGGTGTGCACCATATAGACTCCTTTCTGTAATTGTGTGGTGGGTGTACATGATATAGACTCCTTTCCGTAATAGTGTGGTGGGTGTACATGATATAGACTCCTTTCCATAATAGTGTGGTGGGTGTACATGATATAGACTCCTTTCCGTAATAGTGTGGTGGGTGTACATGATATAGACTCCTTTCCGTAATAGTGTGGTGGGTGTACATGATATAGAATCCTTTCCATAATAGTGTGGTGGGTGTACATGATATAGACTATTTTCTGTAATAGTGTGGTGGGTGTGCACCATATAGACTCCTTTCTGTAATAGTGTGGTCGGTGTGCACCATATAGACTCCGTACCATAATAGTGTGGTGGGTGTACATGATATAGACTCCTTTCCATAATGGCATGGTGTGTGTACACGATATAGACTCCTTTCTGTAATAGTGTGGTGGGTGTACACGATATAGACTCCTTTCTGAAATAGTGTGGTCGGTGTGCACCATATAGACTCCTTTCCATAATAGTGTGGTGGGTGTACACGATATAGACTATTTTCTGTAATAGTGTGGTGGGTGTGCACCATATAGACTCCTTTCTGTAATAGTGTGGTCGGTGTGCACCATATAGACTTCTTTCCGTAATAGTGTGGTGGGGTGTGCACCATATAGACTCCTTTCCGTAATAGTGTGGTGGGGTGTGCACCATATAGACTTCTTTCCGTAATAGTGTGGTGGGGTGTGCACCATATAGACTCCTTTCCGTAATAGTGTTGTCGGTGTGCACCATATAGACTCCTTTCTGTAATAGTGTGGTGGGTGTGCACCATATAGACTCCTTTCCGTAATAGTGTAGTGGGTGTGCACCATATAGACTCCTTTCTGTAATAGTGTGGTGGGTGTACATGATATAGACTCCTTTCCGTAATAGTGTGGTGGGTCTGCACCATATAGACTCCTTTCTGTAATAGTGTGGTGGGTGTACATGATATAGACTCCTTTCTGTAACAGTGTGGTGGGTGTACATGATATAGACTCCTTTCCATAATAGTGTGGTGGGTGTACACGATATAGACTATTTTCTGTAATAGTGTGGTGGGTGTGCACCATATAGACTCCTTTCCATAATAGTGTGGTGGGTGTGCACCATATAGACTCCTTTCCGTAATAGTGTGGTGGGTGTGCACCAAATAGACTCCTTTCCGTAATAGTGTAGTGGGTGTGCACCATATAGACTCCTTTCTGTAATAGTGTGGTGGGTGTACATGATATAGACTCCTTTCCGTAATAGTGTAGTGGGTGTGCACCATATAGACTCCTTTCTGTAATAGTGTGGTGGGTGTACATGATATAGACTCCTTTCCGTAATAGTGTGGTGGGTCTGCACCATATAGACTCCTTTCTGTAACAGTGTGGTGGGTGTACATGATATAGACTCCTTTCCATAATAGTGTGGTGGGTGCACACGATATAGACTATTTTCTGTAATAGTGTGGTGGGTGTGCACCATATAGACTCCTTTCCATAATAGTGTGGTGGGTGTGCACCATATAGACTCCTTTCCGTAATAGTGTGGTGGGTGTGCACCATATAGACTCCTTTCCGTCGTAGTATGGTGTGTGTACACGATATAGACTCCTTTCCATAATAGTGTGGTGGGGTGTGCACCATATAGACTCCTTTCCGTAATAGTGTTGTCGGTGTGCACCATATAGACTCCTTTCTGTAATAGTGTGGGGGGTGTACACGATATAGACTCTTTTCCGTAATAGTGTGGTTAGTGTGCACCATATAGACACCTTTCTGTAATAGTGTGGTGGGTGTGCACCATGTAGACTCCTTTCCGTAATAGTGTGGTGGGTGTACACGATATAGACTATTTTCCATAATAGTGTGGGGGGTGTGCACCATATAGACTCCTTTCCGTAATAGTGTGGTGGGTGTACACGATATAGACTCCTTTCCGTAATAGGGTGGTCGGTGTGCACGATATAGACTCCTTTCCGTAATAGTGTGGTGGGTGTGCACCATATAGACTCCTTTTCGTAATAGTGTGGTGGGTGTGCACCATATAGACTCCTTTCTGTAATAGTGTGGTGGGTGTGCACCATATAGACTCCTTTTTGTAATAGTGTGGTGTGTGTACATGATATAGACTCCTTTCTGTAATAGTGTGGTGGGTGTGCACCATATAGACTCCTTTCTGTAATAGTGTGGTCGGTGTGCACCATATAGACTCCTTTCCGTAATAGTGTGGTGGGTGTGCACCATATAGACTCCTTTCCGTAATAGTGTGGTGAGTGTGCACCATATAGACTCCTTTCCCTAATAGTGTGGTGGGCGTACACCATATAGACTCTTTTCCGTAATAGTGTGGTGGGTTTACACCATATAGACTCCTTTCCGTAATAGTGTGGTGGGTGTGCACCATATAGACTCCTTTCCCTAATAGTGTTGTGGTCGTACACCATATAGACTCTTTTCCGTAATAGTGTGGTGGGTGTGCACCATATAGACTCCTTTCTGTAATTGTGTGGTGGGTGTACATGATATAGACTCCTTTCCGTAATAGTGTGGTGGGTGTACATGATATAGACTCCTTTCTGTAATTGTGTGGTGGGTGTACATGATAAAGACTCCTTTCCGTAATAGTGTGGTGGGTGTACATGATATAGACTCCTTTCCATAATAGTGTGGTGGGTGTACATGATATAGACTCCTTTCCATAATGATATGGTGTGTGTCCACGATATAGACTCCTTTCTGTAATAGTGTGGTGGGTGTACACGATATAGACTCCTTTCTGAAATAGTGTGGTCGGTGTGCACCATATAGACTCCTTTCCATAATAGTGTGGTGGGTGTACACGATATAGACTATTTTCTGTAATAGTGTAGTGGGTGTGCACCATATAGACTCCTTTCTGTAATAGTGTGGTGGGTGTACATGATATAGACTCCTTTCCGTAATAGTGTGGTGGGTGTGCACCATATAGACTCCTTTCTGTAATAGTGTGGTGGGTGTACATGATATAGACTCCTTTCCATAATAGTGTGGTGGGTGTGCACCATATAGACTCCTTTCCGTAATAGTGTGGTGGGTGTGCACCATATAGACTCCTTTCCGTAGTAGTATGGTGTGTGTACACGATATAGACTCCTTTCCGTAATAGTGTGGTGGGGTGTGCACCATATAGACTCCTTTCCGTAATAGTGTTGTCGGTGTGCACCATATAGACTCCTTTCTGTAATAGTGTGGGGGATGTACACGATATAGACTCTTTTCCGTAATAGTGTGGTTAGTGTGCACCATATAGACACCTTTCTGTAATAGTGTGGTGGGTGTGCACCATGTAGACTCCTTTCCGTAACAGTGTGGTGGGTGTACACGATATAGACTCCTTTCCGTAATAGTGTGGTGGGTGTACACGATATAGACTCCTTTCCGTAATAGGGTGGTCGGTGTGCACGATATAGACTCCTTTCCGTAATAGTGTGGTGGGTGTGCACCATATAGACTCCTTTTCGTAATAGTGTGGTGGGTGTGCACCATATAGACTCCTTTCTGTAATAGTGTGGTGGGTGTGCACCATATAGACTCCTTTTTGTAATAGTGTGGTGTGTGTACATGATATAGACTCCTTTCTGTAATAGTGTGGTGGGTGTGCACCATATAGACTCCTTTCTGTAATAGTGTGGTCGGTGTGCACCATATAGACTCCTTTCCGTAATAGTGTGGTGGGTGTACACGATATAGACTCCTTTCCGTAATAGTGTGGTGGGTGTGCACCATATAGAATCCTTTTCGTAATAGTGTGGTGGGTGTGCACCATATAGACTCCTTTCTGTAATAGTGTGGTGGGTGTGCACCATATAGACTCCTTTTTGTAATAGTGTGGTGTGTGTACATGATATAGACTCCTTTCTGTAATAGTGTGGTGGGTGTGCACCATATAGACTCCTTTCTGTAATAGTGTGGTCGGTGTGCACCATATAGACTCCTTTCCGTAATAGTGTGGTGGGTGTGCACCATATAGACTCCTTTCCGTAATAGTGTGGTGAGTGTGCACCATATAGACTCCTTTCCCTAATAGTGTGGTGGGCGTACACCATATAGACTCTTTTCCGGAATAGTGTGGTGGGTTTACACCATATAGACTCCTTTCCGTAATAGTGTGGTGGGTGTGCACCATATAGACTCCTTTCCCTAATAGTGTTGTGGTCGTACACCTTATAGACTCTTTTCCGTAATAGTGTGGTGGGTGTGCACCATATAGACTCCTTTCTGTAATTGTGTGGTGGGTGTACATGATATAGACTCCTTTCCGTAATAGTGTGGTGGGTGTACATGATATAGACTCCTTTCCATAATAGTGTGGTGTGTGTCCACGTTATAGACTCCTTTCTGTAATAGTGTGGTGGGTGTACACGATATAGACTCCTTTCTGAAATAGTGTGGTCGGTGTGCACCATATAGACTCCTTTCCATAATAGTGTGGTGGGTGTACACGATATAGACTATTTTCTGTAATAGTGTAGTGGGTGTGCACCATATAGACTCCTTTCTGTAATAGTGTGGTGGGTGTACATGATATAGACTCCTTTCCGTAATAGTGTGGTGGGTGTGCACCATATAGACTCCTTTCTGTAATAGTGTGGTGGGTGTACATGATATAGACTCCTTTCCATAATAGTGTGGTGGGTGTGCACCATATAGACTCCTTTCCGTAATAGTGTGGTGGGTGTGCACCATATAGACTCCTTTCCGTAGTAGTATGGTGTGTGTACACGATATAGACTCCTTTCCGTAATAGTGTGGTGGGGTGTGCACCATATAGACTCCTTTCCGTAATAGTGTTGTCGGTGTGCACCATATAGACTCCTTTCTGTAATAGTGTGGGGGATGTACACGATATAGACTCTTTTCCGTAATAGTGTGGTTAGTGTGCACCATATAGACACCTTTCTGTAATAGTGTGGTGGGTGTGCACCATGTAGACTCCTTTCCGTAACAGTGTGGTGGGTGTACACGATATAGACTATTTTCCATAATAGTGTGGGGGGTGTGCACCATATAGACTCCTTTCCGTAATAGTGTGGTGGGTGTACACGATATAGACTCCTTTCCGTAATAGGGTGGTCGGTGTGCACGATATAGACTCCTTTCCGTAATAGTGTGGTGGGTGTGCACCATATAGACTCCTTTTCGTAATAGTGTGGTGGGTGTGCACCATATAGACTCCTTTCTGTAATAGTGTGGTGGGTGTGCACCATATAGACTCCTTTTTGTAATAGTGTGGTGTGTGTACATGATATAGACTCCTTTCTGTAATAGTGTGGTGGGTGTGCACCATATAGACTCCTTTCTGTAATAGTGTGGTCGGTGTGCACCATATAGACTCCTTTCCTTAATAGTGTGGTGGGTGTACACGATATAGACTATTTTCCATAATAGTGTGGGGGGTGTGCACCATATAGACTCCTTTCCGTAATAGTGTGGTGGGTGTACACGATATAGACTCCTTTCCGTAATAGGGTGGTCGGTGTGCACGATATAGACTCCTTTCCGTAATAGTGTGGTGGGTGTGCACCATATAGACTCCTTTTCGTAATAGTGTGGTGGGTGTGCACCATATAGACTCCTTTCTGTAATAGTGTGGTGGGTGTGCACCATATAGACTCCTTTTTGTAATAGTGTGGTGTGTGTACATGATATAGACTCCTTTCTGTAATAGTGTGGTGGGTGTGCACCATATAGACTCCTTTCTGTAATAGTGTGGTCGGTGTGCACCATATAGACTCCTTTCCGTAATAGTGTGGTGGGTGTACACGATATAGACTCCTTTCCGTAATAGTGTGGTGGGTGTGCACCATATAGACTCCTTTCCGTAATAGTGTGGTGAGTGTGCACCATATAGACTCCTTTCCCTAATAGTGTGGTGGGCGTACACCACATAGACTCTTTTCCGTAATAGTGTGGTGGGTTTACACCATATAGACTCCTTTCCGTAATAGTGTGGTGGGTGTGCACCATATAGACTCCTTTCCCTAATAGTGTGGTGGGCGTACACCATATAGACTCTTTTCCGTAATAGTGTGGTGGGTGTGCACCATATAGACTCCTTTCCTTAATAGTGTAGTGGGTGTGCACCATATAGATTCCTTTCTGTAATAGTGTGGTGGGTGTACATGATATAGACTCCTTTCTGTAATAGTGTGGTGGGTGTACATGATATAGACTCCTTTCCATAATAGTGTGGTGGGTGTACACGATATAGACTCCTTTCCATAATAGTGTGGTGGGTGTGCACCATATAGACTCCTTTCCGTAGTAGTGTGGCGGGTGTGCACCATATAGACTCCTTTCCGTAATAGTGTGGTGGGTGTACATGATATAGACTCCTTTCCGTAATAGTGTGGTGGGTGTGCACCATATAGACTCCTTTCTGTAATAGTGTGGTGGGTGTGCACCATATAGACTCCTTTCTGTAATAGTGTGGTGGGTGTACATGATATAGACTCCTTTCCATAATAGTGTGGTGGGTGTACACCATATAGACTCCTTTCTGTAATAGTGTGGTGGGTGTGCACCATATAGACACCTTTCCGTAATAGTGTGGTGGGTGTACACGATATAGACTGTAGGTGTAGAGAAGGCAGCTTACCACCTTCTCAAGGACAATTAAAAATAGACAACCAGAGTTTTGCCTTGGCAGCGACAGTAAAAGAATATAATCTTAGAAAAGGAAATTGCCTTCCCTTATATGTTGGAAATTTACCATCATGCTCCATGGTCAAGATTGGAACTGCGGATGGCCTTCAACCACATCCCCTAAAAATAGTTCTAGAAACAGGGATCAATGCCTGAAAAATCTCATGGCATTCAAATATTCATGAAACAAAGGAAATAATTGACTTTAGGGGGAAAAAGAAATTTGTACTTACATGTTGCTTTTACTCCACTGACACATCCCCATTCACGGCCAGTGGGATCTGTTTGAAGTGTAGTTATTGTTGATGGTTCGACAAACACAGCAGCAACGTTTTACAAATAGCAATGAGATAAATGACAGTCTGTCATCATGGTATTGTTTGAAGCCTGGAAACCAGAAGAAAATCCCCGCTGATAGACTTAACGCCTCACCTGAAAGACAGCATCTCCCATCAACAGGGCACCCCCTCAGCAATGTTGTGAAGACTAGCCTGAACACATACTCAAAACCTCAGAGTCCAACTTGAACTCATCCTTGTTGATTTAGCCAGGCTGATATGACAGACACAGAGAGGGCTGAAACTTCCACAAAAGGATACAGCAGCTGAGGTTTGAGATCACAGAAAATCAGAGACATTTAACCCATTGTTTACTAGCCAACCATCTGCTGATTGTTAATGGACATATTCTCCTCATCCCAGTATTATGAAGCAGGAATATCCCAAAGTGAAACTCTGCTATGTTCTCCTGTGGCTATATCTGAGAGTTGATTACTAAGACTGAAGAACAAATGCAACTGGAAGGGGAGAAATAAATTCAGCTCGAGGTTCCAGTCCAGGAACACACTTCAAAGAATCCGTGTCAGTACCGGGTGATGGATAATCACTCTCAGCTCATACACATGGAATTAAACTCCAGTTTGTATCAGAGAACAAGAAATCAGAGGGACAGACATGAACGGGATTATGGCCATTATATCAGTTTAGGCTCGGAATATGGAAGTCTGCAGCACATTCATGTCTGGCTGAGTAAGAGTGTTCATTCACATTCAGTCAACTCTTGTGTGTACAGCACTTGAATCCATTACCTCATAATCCCTGATCGACCACCGGTATCGCAAAGTATATGGTCCATATCCTCCTGACATCTATCTGCCATTTCCCACCCTCAAAACCGGACTACCCCACTCTAATAACATGACCCCTCCTGTTTGCACACCTGTTTGTCTGGATAGAACCTGCTTATAGGTTTACTCATTCACTGTTTGAAAAGCACAATAAAAATGTTCCATGACAGCATGTCCTTTGCTTTCAATATTGCCTAAGAAAGTAGAAACATGGGAAATCAGAGTCTTCCTGTTTTTCCTGTACTGTAGAGAAATGAGTAAAGCAGCCAGCAAAGAATGAAAATCATTAATAATTGTCAGGTTAGGAACTATCACTTGATCCTATTCATTTAATATTCTATGGGAGAACCAATCTGCAAACTTTACATGACATCTGACAAAAGTTGGCCCATTTAAGACAGAAATGAGGAGAAATAATTTTTTTCATAGGAATACGAGCTTTTGGAACTTTCCTCCTGAAAAGATAGTGGGGGCAGAGTCTTTGAATATTATTAAGGCAGAGATAGAGAGATCCTTGATAAACAAGAAAAATGAATGTGGAGCAACCCATAACCGGGCAGCACGGTGGCTCAGTGGTTAGCACTGCTGCCTCACAGTGCAAGGATCCTAGATTCAATTCCACCTTTGGGTGAATGTCTATGTCGAGTTTAACCATTCTCCTTGTGTCTGCGTGGTTTTCCTCCCACAGTTCAAAGATGTGCAAGTTAGGTGGATTGACCATAGTGTCCAGGGATACCCAAGCTAGATGGATTAACCATGGAAAATGTAGGGATTGTGTGGCTTGCACTGTGGATGGGCTGAATAGCCTGCTTCCATAGTGTGTGGATTCTATGATAATTAGAGCAGTTGTGGTCTTAAGGCAATGGCCAAGAGGCTGAGTGACCAAATCCTGCACTGAGTTTGTCTGTTAGTTTACATTCATGTCATCCACTCTTGAGAATGCTTTTATACTAGTCTAATTGCCTAATTCACAGGAACATTACTGAACCATGTTTGACATTGAGTAATATGAAGAGATAGTGGGAGAGGTGATGAAAGGATATTGGGAGAGGTGATGAAGGGATATTGGGAGAGGTGATGAAGGGATATTGGAAGAGGCGATGAAGAGATAGTGGGAGAGGTGAGGAAAGGATATTGGGAGAGGTGATGAAGGGATATTGGAAGAGGCGATGAAGAGATAGTGGGAGAGGTGAGGAAAGGATATTGGGAGAGGTGATGAAGGGATATTGGGAGAGGTGATGAAGAGATAGTGGGAGAGGTGAGGAAAGGATATTGGGAGAAGTGATGAAGGGATAGTGGGAGAGGTGATGAAGAGATAGTGGGAGAGGTGATGAAGGGATATTGGGAGAGATGATAAAGGGATATTGGAAGAGGCGATGAAGAGATAGTGGGAGAGGTGAGGAAAGGATATTGGGAGAGGTGATGAAGGGATATTGGGAGAGGTGATAAAGGGATATTGGAAGAGGCGATGAAGAGATAGTGGGAGAGGTGAGGAAAGGATATTGGGAGAGGTGATGAAGGGATATTGGGAGAGGTGATGAAGAGATAGTGGGAGAGGTGAGGAAAGGATATTGGGAGAAGTGATGAAGGGATAGTGGGAGAGGTGATGAAGAGATAGTGGGAGAGGTGATGAGGGGATATTGGGAGAGGTGATGAAGAGATAGTGGGAGAGGTGATGAAGGGATATTGGGAGAGGTGATGAAGGGATATTGGGAGAAGTGATGAAGGGATATTGGGAGAGGTGATGAAGGGATATTGGGAGAGGTGATGAAGGGATATTGGAAGAGGTGATGAAGGGATATTGGAAGAGGCGATGAAGAGATTGTGGGAGAGGTGAGGAAAGGATATTGGGAGAGGTGATGAAGGGATATTGGGAGAGGTGATGAAGAGATAGTGGGAGAGGTGAGGAAAGGATATTGGGAGAGGTGATGAAGGGATAGTGGGAGAGGTGATGAAGAGATAGTGGGAGAGGTGATGAAAGGATATTGGGAGAGGTGATGAAGAGATAGTGGGAGAGGTGATGAAGGGATATTGGGAGAGGTGATGAAGGGATATTGGAAGAGGCGATGAAGAGATAGTGGGAGAGGTGAGGAAAGGATATTGGGAGAGGTGATGAAGGGATATTGGGAGAGGTGATGAAGAGATAGTGGGAGAGGTGAGGAAAGGATATTGGGAGAAGTGATGAAGGGATAGTGGGAGAGGTGATGAAGAGATAGTGGGAGAGGTGATGAGGGGATATTGGGAGAGGTGATGAAGAGATAGTGGGAGAGGTGATGAAGGGATATTGGGAGAGGTGATGAAGGGATATTGGGAGAAGTGATGAAGGGATATTGGGAGAGGTGATGAAGGGATATTGGGAGAGGGGATGAAGGGATATTGGAAGAGGTGATGAAGGGATATTGGAAGAGGCGATGAAGAGATTGTGGGAGAGGTGAGGAAAGGATATTGGGAGAGGTGATGAAGGGATATTGGGAGAGGTGATGAAGAGATAGTGGGAGAGGTGAGGAAAGGATATTGGGAGAGGTGATGAAGGGATATTGGAAGAGGCGATGAAGAGATAGTGGGAGAGGTGAGGAAAGGATATTGGGAGAGGTGATGAAGGGATATTGGGAGAGGTGATGAAGAGATAGTGGGAGAGGTGATGAAAGGATATTGGGAGAGGTGATGAAGAGATAGTGGGAGAGGTGATGAAGGGATATTGGGAGAAGTGATTAAGGGATATTGGGAGAGGTGATGAAGGGATATTGGAAGAGGCGATGAAGAGATTGTGGGAGAGGTGAGGAAAGGATATTGGGAGAGGTGATGAAGGGATATTGGGAGAGGTGATGAAGAGATAGTGGGAGAGGTGATGAAGGGATATTGGGAGAGGTGATGAAGGGATATTGGGAGAGGTGATGAAGGGATATTGGAAGAGGTGATGAAGGGATATTGGGAGAGGTGATGAAGGGATATTGGGAGAGGTGATGAAGGGATATTGGGAGAAATGATGAAGAGATAGTGGAAGAGGTGATAAAGGGATATTGGGAGAGGTGATGAAGAGATAGTGGGAGAGGTGATGAAGGGATATTGGGAGAGGTGATGAAGGGATATTGGGAGAAATGAAGAGATAGTGGAAGAGGTGATAAAGGGATATTGGGAGAGGTGATGAAGAGATAGTGGGAGAGGTGATGAAGGGATATTGGGAGAGGTGATGAAGGGATATTGGGAGAGGTGATGAAGAGATAGTGGGAGAGGTGATGAAGGGATATTGGGAGAGGTGATGAAGGGATATTGGGAGAGGTGATGAAGGGATATTGGGAGAGGGGATGAAGGGATATTGGAAGAGGTGATGAAGGGATATTGGAAGAGGCGATGAAGAGATTGTGGGAGAGGTGAGGAAAGGATATTGGGAGAGGTGATGAAGGGATATTGGGAGAGGTGATGAAGAGATAGTGGGAGAGGTGAGGAAAGGATATTGGGAGAGGTGATGAAGGGATATTGGAAGAGGCGATGAAGAGATAGTGGGAGAGGTGAGGAAAGGATATTGGGAGAGGTGATGAAGGGATATTGGGAGAGGTGATGAAGAGATAGTGGGAGAGGTGATGAAAGGATATTGGGAGAGGTGATGAAGAGATAGTGGGAGAGGTGATGAAGGGATATTGGGAGAAGTGATTAAGGGATATTGGGAGAGGTGATGAAGGGATATTGGAAGAGGCGATGAAGAGATTGTGGGAGAGGTGAGGAAAGGATATTGGGAGAGGTGATGAAGGGATATTGGGAGAGGTGATGAAGAGATAGTGGGAGAGGTGATGAAGGGATATTGGGAGAGGTGATGAAGGGATATTGGGAGAGGTGATGAAGGGATATTGGAAGAGGTGATGAAGGGATATTGGGAGAGGTGATGAAGGGATATTGGGAGAGGTGATGAAGGGATATTGGGAGAAATGATGAAGAGATAGTGGAAGAGGTGATAAAGGGATATTGGGAGAGGTGATGAAGAGATAGTGGGAGAGGTGATGAAGGGATATTGGGAGAGGTGATGAAGGGATATTGGGAGAAATGAAGAGATAGTGGAAGAGGTGATAAAGGGATATTGGGAGAGGTGATGAAGAGATAGTGGGAGAGGTGATGAAGGGATATTGGGAGAGGTGATGAAGGGATATTGGGAGAGGTGATGAAGGGATATTGGGAGAAATGATGAAGAGATAGTGGAAGAGGTGATAAAGGGATATTGGGAGAGGTGATGAAAAGCTTTGTTCTAAGAAGTAGGTTCAAGGAGCAATTTAAAGGAGGAGAAAGAAAGCAAGGAATTCCAGAGCTTAGGGTGAAGTGATCGAAGACTCAATCTCTCGTACACTCATGAAGCTTTTTCATACTTTAGTCCGAGTAATCCATAGCAAATCACCGAGCATTGTGGATCATCTCCCAAAAAAAATCTGCCACCTCTTTATGGATATTTAGAGTTTTCATAATTCATTCATTTACATTACACCTCAATTACCCAATGTAGGAAAGTCTCCTCTTCCTCATTTCAGGAGGCGTTGTGGTTCACTGGTTAGCATTGCTGCCTCACAGTGCCAGGGACCTGGGTTCAATTCCAGCCTCAGTCTGCGTGGAGTTTGTACATTCACCCTGCGTCTATGTGGGTTTCCACTGAGTGCTCTGGTTTCTTCCCACTGTCCAAAGCTGGTGAGGTGGATTAGCCATGGAAATGCAGGGTTGTAGGGATAGGGTAGGACAGTGAGTCCAGGTGGGATGCTCTTTGGAGGGTCATTGTGAAATTATTGAGCTGAATGGCCTGTTTCTACACTGTAGAGATTTTATGGAATTTGCTCATCTTCTTCAAGGTGAAACATGGGAGATCGGCCCTCCCTACTGCTCCCAGATGTGGACAAGCCTTGCATTCCCATCACTTCTTCAACCCTCTCCAACAAAGGCCCCTCTCACTTTTTAAACTGTTGTGATATTTGAGTTCAAGCCCTCTGTGCTCCAGAGAGTAAATGCAACCCCAGTTATCTTAATAAATCTAGAAGAAATAATTCTCTTCAGCACATTTCAATTTGAACATGTGTATGTTTTCTTGGTAGATGATTATTTATCTCCATGGTTTCGCATGGGTCTCTGCATTTTCTTGCCAAGCTGATCTAGTCTTCTCTGAAACTAAAAGCTAAACCAATGATGTTCACAACAGTGAGTGAGACTAAGTAGCCATCACGTAAAATTAAATTGAAACTAAAAAATACGTTTCAACAGATCCTAAAATATGTTGAAAATGAATTATTTGACCTCAGCCTCCCCATCCCAAACAATTGTCTTTGACAAATTGACTAATAATTTAAACAAGGCATCAAAACTATTCCAGATATGAATTTTGTAAATGAGGCTGCTTTTAATCTTTTGACAGAACTGCAACTATTGGTGTTGAACCTCTTTTACCTACTCTATCACAATCTGTTCAACCCATCTCAGCACTTCGCCTACAGTGATCCTGTTCAGTGAAACTTACCCAACTAACACCCTTTTGATCAAGGAATGGCAGAGATGGGAGGTCACAAACAAGTTTCTTGAGACAAAATCCTTCAGTCAATAGGCATTTTTTGAATTACCATAAGGAAACTGGTCCTTACTAAACAGGTTCAAGTGAATCCAAGGCCCCTAAGCACCCAACCTCTGAGATGTAATGGCCTAAAGACCCTGCAGCATCCTTAAGATGATGTCATGGAATTGCTTCCCACATGGTATAAATAACACAGTAAGGGAGGAGGCCATGAGATCTGAAGTGGATTCATTCAGACAGCAGTCCCTTAACAATAAGGTTAGATCTGGCATCTCTCAGATTATCATGTATTATTGTATACAGTGTTAACATACAATAAGGGCAATTCTAAAGACGATTGAAGACAGTTCTGGACCTTGCCTTCTCTTTGTCAGTCTATCTTAAACATTAGCCCGAAGACCGTATGACAAAAGAATGCAGCTCTTGATGCATTAGTGAAGCAACAGAAACAATGCTGCACATTACTGAGGAGTGCTCCCTCTACTGTCTAAGTGGCGAATGTGCAGTGGTAGTGCCCCTACCCCTGAACTGGGAGGCCTGGGTTCAAGTCCCACTGCCCCAGAAGTGTATAATAACATCTGTGAACAAGTTAATTAGAAAAATAGGTTAAATTTTTAAAAAAACACTAATGACTTTAAAGTCAGCGGGTCAGGAGGCAGTTGCTTGACTTCGAGGGTTTGCATTCACGAACTGAAGAAATAAAATTAAGGGTGGCATGGTGGCTCAGTCCTGCTGCTTCACAGCACCAGGGATCCAGGTTCAATTCCACCTTTGGCCAACTGTCTGTGTGGAGTTTGCACGTTCTCCCAGTGTCTGCGTGGGTTTCCTGCAGGTACTCCAGTTTCCTTCCACATCCGAAGATGTGCAGGTTAGGTGGATTAGTCTTGGTAAATGCAGAGTTACAGGGGGAGGGTAAGGGGTAGGTCTATGTGGGATGATCTTCAGAGGTTTGGTGTGCACTCAATGGGCTGAATGGCCTACTGCTATACTGTATGGATTCTATGATCTATAAACACAGACTAAATTGTAAAATGCATTATTCTTGGGTCACCACTCCCAGCTCAGCTAATTGAATCTTTCTTCATTTTTGCTTTTGAAGGACAAATCATTCTAATTTACCACCCCCACATGAAGAGGATAAGTTCTGGTCCACATAAGTTCTGGTCCAATCTCTTAATTAGAATTAATGTAGCTGCCTATACACTAAAGTTCTGAAACTCTCTTCCTAAATTTCTACCTCCCCCTTTAAGAAGCCAATTAAAACCCAGACCATGCATTTGGCCACCAATATCTCATATAGCTTCGTGTTACATTTTGTTTGATACTCACTCCTGTGAAACCGCTGAGAACCTTGTACACCATTAACGGTGCTGTATAAATAAATAGTGCTGTCACTGTGGTAATGTAGCAAAGAGCATGAATACTCATCTTTTCAAATTCAATTTCATTTATCATTTTCCTTTGAAAACGTTTATTCACCACAGTTTCTAGATCAATGTCAGATATCCCACTTTCGTTGGTTAAATGTACCTTGTCCTTTTGAGAACCTTCCATATTGAAGGTTCCATAAAAATAAACTTTTAAGAAAACATAGAAGTTGTGGAGCTATTCAAATAAAGTCAGTTTGGGGAAATGACTGATCTTTGTCTATTTTACACAATTATTCAAAGCACAAAGTTACCCTCAAGAGATGAGAAAGAATATAAATTACTGGTTATGATTTCATGGGTTTGTGAGGATATTCTCTCAGGCTTAGTGTGGCTGGTCACTTCTAGGAGTGGACCTTGTACCCTCTGTTATCAGCAGTGTCTCTTTACTGCTGAGAATTTCATGGAACCTCTACAGTGTGGAAACAGGCCATTCAGCCCAACAAGTCCACACTGACCCTCCGAAGAATAATGCACCCAGACCTATTCCCCTACCCTATTACTCTGCATTTACCCCTAACTAATGCACCTAACCAACACATCCCTGAACACGATGGATAACATAGCATGGCCAATTCACCTAACCTGCATATCTTTTGGATTGTGGGAGGAAACCAGACCACTGAGAGGCCATGCAGACATGGGGAGAATGCACAAACTCCACACGGACAGTCACCTGAGGCTGGAATCGAACCCAGGTTCCTGGCGCAGTGAGGCGGCAATGCTAACCACTGAGCCAGTGAGCCGCCCCAAGCAGCAGAGTCGATGGTTTGGGCATAAGCCCTTCATCAGGCCCTTCATAAGCTCCTGTGCTTTTCAGAGCCACACTTTTCAACTCTGACTCTCCAGCATCTGCAGTCCTCACTTTCTCCTAAAAGTTATTGTAACCAAACATTCAAAAGAATATCTTGATAAATAGACTGCAACTGCTGCAGCCAGAATCTCTCTCAATAATCATAAAATGCACCTCAGGCATCGACCAATCTGGGTTAATTTATTGTTAGTTACAATTTGTTCTTTGATTTGATTGAGTTGGATGATCAGCCATGATCTTGTTGAATGGTGGAGCAAGTTCAAATGAACAAATAGCCAATACTTCTCCTATTTCTATATTTCTATGGAACATAGATGAGTTTTGACAACCTTTTATGGTTCACTGAGTGTTTTTAAACTAAGTTAACTCTAACCATGAAAACAAAACATGTCCTGGGACTGCTCTGCCCAACTTAACATCTCCAGTGGAGAGAAAGCAGGGTTAACATTTCAGGTCAAGTTACCTTTCCTCAGAATGGACCTGAAATGTTAACTCTGCTTTCTCTCCACAGCTGCTAACAGACATGCTGAGCTTTCCAAACAATTTCTGTTCTTGTTTCTGATTTACAGAATCTGTAGTTATTTTGGTTTTTTTAAAATGCATCTCCAGTCTCTTTGCTAAGTAAGCCCACCTGTTAATTTATGATTTTAGTTTTCCAACTCTTAACCCCTTGAAGGCACCAATTTTTTTTTATTATTCACTTATGGGATGAGAGTGTTGCTGACTGATTTGACTATCCCTCATTGTCCTTGGGAACGTGGTAGTGAGTTTCTCACTCGCTAAAGCGCTGCAGATACACTCACAATACTGTTAGGGAGCAAGTTCCAGGATTTTATCCCCTCAAAGTGCATTGGATTCATAACTTGGTCTAATTTCATTTGTTCATTTTCCACAGTTAAAGCTTAATTCCTAAAGTTGCATACTGAAACATGTGAACTGTAAGCACAATACCAACAATCACAAAAGCCCCTTCATCAAATAATCCCAAAAATGTTACAGGATTTTTTTTTTGCTTCTTTTAGATAAAGGCATGTAAATCGTCAGCAAGGTCACATCTTTCTACTTTCAAAATCTAACTACATCTCTCCCTGCCACGTCTCCTTCAGCACTGAGTCTCTCAACTGTGTGTACTATTTCCAGACTTAATCTTTCCAGCTACTATGCAATGGTTGTCAGAGTTTGACTCTCTAACAATTTGCACAAATCACTGCTGCCAAACTTTACTATTCCATCCCATCCTCCCAGTGACTGTCACCATCTTTGCTCACCACACCTTTATTTGTAGACTTCACTCTAGTTTATTTAATGGCGTACAATACTTTAATTTTTGGGATACATTTCAAAGCTTTCAGGCCCATGGCCAGCATAAATAGCAGGAAAAATACTCACATACAGAGATTTCCTCGACAGATTCAAAACGCAAGAGAATCGAAACCCAATGATGCTTCCTCCTCACCTCAAAGTGTAAGAGAACATTTGCTTAAAACAAATTCTTCGTGTTGGCGTAGAGTTGCTGGTCAAATGTTTCACAAATGGTAAGTGTTTGTCGAAGAAATAACATCTGCTTTCACTTTGACAATATACAACGACATAACTTCCTGTGAAAGCTCATTATCAATAAACAACCGAAACTCCGAGTCTGCCACATCGTCAGAAGTTGTAGCCAAATAAAACATGCAATATCTCAAAGATGGTGCATTTAATTGCTAATTACATTATTCAATGAAAATGACAAAGTGTTCCAATGCTTTCATTAATAAGATATTAAATCTTGGGTTACTACATTTACATGATCAATTCACCAGGTTAAATAGACAGAGTAATAAACACTTTTGCCTGTCCCCTTATTCTTATGAATCAGAATGACTTTTTAGACTGTAGATGGCCAGCAAAAATTCACTGGGGAGAAAGGACAGTGTGCCAAGTGCTCTGTCCCAAGTCAATGTGCCCAGCACCATGGCATTAATCACCAGATACCAGCTCTGCAGGTCACTCAGACGTCCATCATCGGGGGCCTGATGGAGCTCAGTGTTTCTGGAGCTTGGTCCCAGCAAGAAACTTCAGGAGAATGGTTGAAATGCTTCCAGGAAGACTCTAGCATGTAACTGATCCAAGTGGAAAAGGTTTGTGACACACTGAGTGAGGGGGGGGGGGGGGGGGGAGAGGAGAGGGGAGATGGGGGTGTGGAGATCTATCCCAAGGTCAAATTAAATGGCAGAGAAGGTTTGAAGGTGTCTTTATGCTATCCTCCTCTGGTTTCTTATGCTCTTGTATACAAGCGGGACAAGGCAATAGTCTAGTGGTATTATTACTGCACTGTTAATCCAGAGACCCGGGCAATGCTCTGGGGACCTGGGTTCAAACCCCACCACAATAGATGGTGGAATTTGAATCCAATAAAAATCTGGAATTAAGAGTCTAATGATTATTGTCATCTGGTTCACTAATGCCCTTTCAGGAAGAAAACTGCCATCCTTACCTGGTCTGACCACAACAGCAATGTGGTTGACTCTTAAATGCCCTCTGGGTAATTAGGGATGGGTAATAAGTACTGGTCTAGCCAGCGATGCCCAAATCTCATGAACAAATGAGTGAAAACCAAGCCAATAAATTCAATTGCCCTTTGGGGGGGATCTAAGATGGCGGTGATCTGAGAAGATCACACTGCAGAGCTTCGCATCACAGCAGGAGCAGGATGGTCCTTTAACCCACCTAACCCAGGTCATCAGGATTTCTTGGGGTGTTGGAAAGATTGTGGAGCCCCAAGAAACATTTAAAAATTGACTTACCTATATTTTCAGCTGTCCAGAAATGCCTAAAAAGGGAGGAGGAGCATCTGAGGCCGGGCCTGCAGCTCAGCCTGCAGCAGCCTCGGAACCAATTACTCTCCAGGACCTGATGAACCAGCTCTCGAAATCTCGCGAGATGTTGGGAAACAGATTGAAGAGAAGCTGGCTCCAGTCTCTCTCATGCTGCAGAAGCATGAGCAGCAGCTGGGAGACCTGGAGAAGAGGACGGATGAGGTGGAGCACAGGGTCACAGTGGTGGAAGCTGATGCCAGTTCATTCAAGGTAGAGATCCAAGCCCTGAAGACGTAGGTTTGTAATTTGCGTGACCAAGTGGATGATCTTGAAAACAGGGGCAGGAGAAAAAACATTTGGATCATCGGTCTGCCTGAGGGTAAGGAAGGTGAGCGGCCTATGGAATTTGTTGGAGATTGGCTTCTGAAATTCCTTGACTTGGAGACTGGCATGAGAGGATTGAAGATAGAGAGGGCTCACCGGGTTGCAGCACGGAGGTCGGGTCTGGGTCAACGCCCTCGTCCTTTCCTGGTGCGGGATAAGGAGAGAGTCATGGAGGCTTCCAGACTCCAGGGGAAGGATCCAAAGGCCCTAATTTATGAAGGGTCTAAGATCATGTTTTTTCAGGACTTTTCAGCGGCCGTGATCCAGAAACGAAAATCGTATAATGGTGTCAAGAGAAGATTGAAGGAGCTTGGGATTCAGTACTCCCTGAGATATCCGGCAGTGCTTCGGATCACCTTAGATGGATCCATGCATCTCTTTGACACATCGGAGAAGCCAAGAGACTTTGTGGACAAACTAACCTAAGTTAAACAATTGTAGTATGTATAAATATTGTTGCTTGGGTATGCGTTTATCATTCTGTAAAAGAAATGGAGGAAATCCGTTTGGAGCTTTGTTTTTCCCCCTTTTTTTCCTCTATTGATAATAATTTGGTTCAAACTATGTCTGGCGGTGGTTAAGATGGACATTTTAAATTCTAAGTTAGGACATACCAAAGGATGGGTGGGGTACTTATTCCCCTTTTTTTTTTATAAAAGAATGTTTTTTTATTCATATTGATATTCTATGGGGTGTTTATTCTTTTTAGCTTGAGCTTGCGATGAGGCTCTAGCTGGGAGAAGTGAAGGTGGCTGAGATGGTTAGATCTGAAAATGTGTTGCTGGAAAAGCGCAGCAGGTCAGGCAGCATCCAAGGAACAGGAGAATCGACGTTTCGGGCATAAGCCCTTCTTTAGGAATGCCTATTTATGGCAGTTCGGGATGGGTAGTAGCCCCCTCCAGGCAGGGTGTGAGTTTCCCTACTCAGTGCTATTGGTGCTTTATATGTTGGTTTGTTTTCTGGTTTTTGTTGTTTTTTATTTTTAATAATTTTGTATGTTTGTTAAATGTAGTGGTTTTAGTTTATGTAGTTTTTATATTTGGTGGACCATGCGACACTGGGGCTCAGCAATTTGTGGTTCAGGTTCCTCCTCTCTGGAATTTAAATGTAATTGCAGAAGATTATGGCTAGTGATTTGATTAAATGGTGTACCTGGAATATCAAGGGAAGTCACTCACCAATTAAGAGGAAAGAGGTACTTTTGAGTCTTAGAAAGGAGAAGGTGGATATTGCTTTGTTACAGGAGACACATTTGGATGACAAGGAGCATCTGAAACTACAACAGAATGGCTTTGACTGAGTTTATTTTTCATCATTTCATACCAGAAGTAGGGGAGTGGCTATATTGGTTAGGAAAAATCTCTCATTTAAATTGTTGGAATGTGTTAAAGACACATACGGGAGGTTTGTAATTCTTAAAGATTTGATAAATGGGGAAGAATATGGCATTTTAAATGTTTATGTCCCCCAGCTCATCCTCTTAAATTCTTGGTAGATGATTTTTCTAAACTGATAAGTCTCAAGTCTCGGCACATCATTATAGGGGGAGATTTTAACTGCCTCATGGACCCCATAGTAGACAGGTTGCCTAAAGGTCCCTCGATACCCTCTGCACAAACTAAACAGTTATTGGGTTTGTGTGGGGAATTAGGATTGGTGGACGTCTGGAGGTGTCTCCACCCTACAGGTAGGGATTTCACATTTTTCTCCAATCCGCACAGATGTCACACGAGGATTGATTTTTTCTGACCCCTACGGTAACCCTGGATCTGGTGGCATCCTGTACGATTGGTAATATTGCCATCTCTGATCACGCTCCAGTGTACCTCATGGTTAAAATTAAGGATGTTACAGTGGATTCAAGGTACTGGCGAATGGACCCCTTTATTCTCATGGACAGCAAGTTTGTGGAGTATTTCTCTAGGGAATTTTGGGCATTCCTAGACATTAACATTGGCTCGGTTGATAGTTCATCTGTTCTCTGGGAAAATGTCAAAGCTTATGCCAGAGGGTTAGTTATTTCATATTCCACAAGTAGGAAACGGCAGAAGGGTGAACAGCAACGTCTCCTTGAAGCACGGTTGAAGGCAGCCGAGAAGGCCTATTTTGACAGACCCTCATTGGTCAAACTACAGAGGATTGCGGCACTGCGGTCTGCACTAAATTCCATGCTCACGCAGATGGCAAAGAAGGAGCTGGCTTTTGCAAAGCAAAGGTTATACGAGCATGGTGACAAGCCAGGCAAATACTTAGCATACCTTGCCAGAAAGAGAAGTGCCTCACAAACCATTACAGCGATTAGGGAAGGGTCCGGGAACCTAACATGTGATTCTAAAAAGATTAATGTGGCGTTCCAGAGATTCTACTCTAAGTTATATCAGTCTGAGAATTGTGAGGAGGGGCAGGCCAAAATGGAATCCTTTTTTAGAGATCTGAAGCTCCCGGGTGTGAGTCCTGAACAACAGTCCTTTCTCAATGCCCCATTATCAGAGCAAGAAGTGCAGGAAGCTGTGAGGCAGCTTCAGAGTGGTCCTGATGGACTTCCCAGTGAATTCTATAAGGAATTTATAAGTATACTGTCAGGCCCGATGCTGAATATGTTTAATGATTCATACAGTCATGTTTGTCTCCCACCATCTCTGAGAGAGGCCAATATTTCACGTATCCTTAAAAAAGGGAAGGATCCGGAAGACTGTGCTTCATACAGGCCCATCTCGCTCTTAAATGTGGACTTTAAAATCCTTTCTAAGGCTCTTGCGTTAAGGCTGGAGACTGTGTTACCCTCTATTATTAAAGAGGATCAGACGGGCTTCATAAAGGGTCGCAGATCCTCCAATAACATTAGGAGGCTGCTTAACATAATTCAAGCATGCTAACAGCAGTCAATACAGGGATTGGTGATTTCTTTAGATGCAGAGAAGGCATTTGACCGAGGTGAGTGGCCATATCTTTTCTATACTCTAGACCGGTTTGGTCTGGGCGAAGTTTTCATAAGATGGGTAAAGGTTCTCTACAGTGTACCTCTCGCTGCGGTCATTACCAACGGGGTACGATCAAGCAATTTTAATATTTCTAGGGGCAGCCGGCAGGGCTGTCCCCTTTCACCATTACTTTTTACGTTGGTGATTGATCCCTACAAATCTGACATAGAAAGAGGGATATTAAGGGCAGAGGCCATTTGTGGGGATCTTAATATATCAGCTCCAGAAGTGGAGTCAAAATTACACAAGATCTCGCTGTATGCAGATAATGTTTTAATTTTCTTGACAAATCCAGCAGTCTCAGTGCCTTGCCTGATACAATGCATTCACACGTTTGGCGCTTTTTCAGGGTATCAGATTAATTTTGCTAAATCAGAGGCTATGCCTATGGGTGGTCTTATGAAAGAGTTGGCTCTTGAGAGTGACTATAGATTCCCATTTGGGTGGTCACAGGGGGTTTTGTGTATTTGGGCATATTCATTACTCCAGTTCTGGATTGGCTGTTCAAAGCCAATTTTACTCAATTATTTGAAAAAATTAAACAAGATCTCCAAAGATGGGAGGCACTTCCAGTCTCATGGTTGGGTTGGATAGCGCTTATTAAGATGAATATTCTCCCTCGTTTGCTATACCCTATACGGATGCTCCCCCTGATTTTCAATAAACAAACAATCAGGAGACTGAACGGTTGGTTCAGCTCCTGAGAACCTTTACCCATCTTATGAAAACTTCGCCCAGACCAAACCGGTCTAGAGTATAGAAAAGATATGGCCACTCACCTCGGTCAAATGCCTTGTCTGCATCTAAAGAAATCACCAATCCCTGTATTGACAGCTGTTGGCATGCTTGAATTACGTTAAGCAGCCTCCTAATGTTATTGGAGGATCTGCGACCCTTTATGAAGCCCGTCTGATCCTCTTTAATAATAGAGGGTAACACAGTCTCCAGCCTTTATCTGGCACCATAAACGGCCCCTCATTAAATTAGCCAAACTGCAGTTGCCTCACAGATTGTGGGGGAGTAGACCTTCCGGACATTAAAAATTACCAATTAAGCTCGCTCTTGACCTACATAGGTTATTGGGTTTGTGGGGACCCTCTTTCAATATGGCTAGATATCGAAGTCTCCCAGGCAAGGTGCCCCCTTACCAGTTTGCTGTTTTTGGACAAAGTGAGGACAGTTAGGGGATATTGCCATAACCCAATAGTCATCAATACTGTTAAAGCATGGAGGGCAATTCAGCAGAGGGAAGGTAATATTGGCAAAACATCTTTGTTTACACCTTTAGTGGGTATGCCGAGTTTTCAACCAGGTATGATAGATTCAGGATTTAAACGTTGGGCAGCTAGGGGTATATCTTACATGGGTGATTTATTTGAGGGAGATGTAATGATGTCCTTCAACCAGTTAGTACAGAAGTACGAGTTACCTAATAGAGACCTCTTTCATTTTTTTCAAGTTAGGGATTTTATTCAAAAAAGAACCACACTTTTGACTGATCCCTACAAATCTGACATAGAAAGAGGGATATTAAGGGCTAAGAGTAACACTCTCTGTCAGTACTCTATATCACCAATTGGGGGGTGCCACCTCAGATGAGTCTGATCAACTCTGCAAGATATGGGAAAGAGAGCTGGGTGTTGAAGTTTCTTCAGAGGCTTGGGAGGATATTTGGGAGAATGTAAGGAAGATATCAATTTGCAATAGGACCCATGCTTTACAGTTGAAGATTCTCCACAGGGTCCACTTAGCCCCAGACCATTTGTCAAAATTTAAACCAGGGGTATCTTCAGCATGCCCCAAGTGCAAGGTCTGTACGGGTACTCTTACCCATTGTCTTTGGTCTTGTGACAGGCTTCAAACATATTGGAGCGCTGTGGTGGGTGCAATGGAGAGGATTTTAGGTGTAGGGGTGGAGAAGGACCCTATTTCTCTCCTTTTGGGCTTACCCATTGTATTTCCTGCAGACGTGCATCAGAAAAAACTTTTCAATATTCTTACATTCTGTGCAAGGAGGAATATCTTGCTAGGTTGGATATCAGAAAACCCCCCAGGCCTGTCGGGTTGGCGGAAGATTGTTATGGAACATATTCCCCTGGATTTTCTCACAAATATGGTACACCACAAAACTGAGAATTTTTACAAGACATGGCAACCCTTTTTGAAATACCTGGACACAGATTTATCTGCCACACTAACAAGGGCTTTTATATAGCCATAACAATTGTGTTTCATGAGTCCAATATCCAGGGAGGAGGAACTGTGAATGTATGAGTGTTTTGTTTGGCTGGGCTGAGTTATTACTACTTATTTGTTTGTTGTTGGGTATTTATTTAGTTAGTTAAATAGCTAGTTTAGTTTTTTTTTTAAATTTTATATTTCTCTATATATGTTTATACATTCGTATAGGAGGGTGGGTTGGGGAATTGTTTTTTATTATTTGTGTTTAGTTTTGTACTATTTTTGTACTGTTTTGAATTGCATTGTTTTGTATTTGTTGTAATATTTAAAAATCTATTTTTTCTTAATAAAAATATATCATTAAAAAAAACTCAATTGCTCTTTGACTAAGAATAAACATTCCTCCTCTCTGGAGAGCAGGTTCCCAGGGTGAACAATCAAAAGCTGTTGGCTCAGACCTGTGAGCCTCATGGGCTTTTCCTGTAATGATATCCCTCTTGCAGTATAGAGGCCAAACTGAAGAGAGTTTGATAAGCCTGGTGTCATTCCTGATGAAGAGCTTATGCCCCAAACATCAATGTCTCCGGCTCCCTGAATGCTGCTTGATCTGCAGTGCATTTTCAGTGCCACACTTTTCAACTCTGATCTCCAGCATCTGCAGTCCCCACTTTCTCCTATTTACACATAACACAAGTTTAAAGATATTGAAACACATTGTTAAAATATAATTCCATGAATACCCAAAATACTTCTGTACAAATCCCCAAAACACCCTTTTACAGATTCCAAAAACAGTCCTTTACAGATCCCCAAAGCATCCCATTACAGTGCTCATACCAGAGAGAGATTCCTTCTCTATCACTTCTGTAGGTTTAATTTAACTCCAACTTCAACTCTCAGTCTACAGAACCTAATAGCCTCTTCCTGGAGCTTTCACATCACTGAGTTTAAAACTTTCTCAGCTTTAATAACCTCTTCAAGATTTTACCCAAACACTTCTGCTCTGGAATCACGACTAAACTCCTAACTCTGACATAATCTACCTTCTCTTTTTCACAGGAATTGCTGCTTCGCACATCCATGTTCAGCTAGGAACTCTGTAGAATTGTCCCAAACTCCAACTAAGACTGAAACGTTGCTCTCCAAGTTATGGGTGTTTACTGCAAGCAATAAATCAAATCTCGGTGCTTGTAAACATTGTTACTGAGGATTTCTGCCAAACGACTTTGAGAATCTGCTGAGGAAATTATCAGAAAGAATCCATCGTCTTAAGATGTGCCGACCACTCTCTGATAAACTTGCAATCATAACCTTTTCCAAAAGAGACAATGTTGGACTGCACGGTTTAATGGACTGCAGTGAGGTGACCAAACCCATCCTTCCCAATGCCAGGGGCAACACAGACCCTCAGCACACAATGTCCCTTAGACAGAGAAATCACAATGAATTTAAACCAGATAACTCAGAACTCCAGTTGTGATAACGCCATCGGTTGTTCCTGCCAGCACAATCAGACCTCCAGCAGCAGCATGAGATTATAAACCAGGGAGCTGGATGGGAATCTCCAGATGAGCAAACTCTCAAAATCTTGTGACCACGTGACCATGCCAACTAATCCGAGCTACAGCACAAAATCATGGGGAAGCAGTCATTTACCGCCCAGATCTCCCCGTGAGACTCTGCCAGATTGCAGACAAGGTGCAGTCGATGCCACAAGTGAACAATCATGGTGCCAAGTGAAAAATGGTCATTGCTTAAGAGTTATCTGTATGGGTGTCCTCTGGGTGCTCTGGTTTCCTCCACAATCCAAAAGATGTGTAGGTTAGGTAGATTGGCCGTGGGCAATGCAGGGTTAGAGGGAGAGGGTGGGATGCTTTTCAGAGGATCGGTGCAAACATGATGGGCTGAATAGCCTCTTTCAGTGCTGTAGGGGTTTTATGATTCTAATGGGCAGCACGGTGGCTCAGTGGTTAGCATTGCTGCCTCACAGCGCCAGGGACCCAGGTTCGATTCCAGCCTTGGGGTGACTGTGTGGAGTTTGCACATTCTCCCCGTGTCTGTGTGGGTTTCCTCCGGGTGCTCCAGTTTCCTCCCACAGTCCAAAGATGTGCAGGTCAGGTGAATTGGCCAAGCTAAATTGCCCATAGTGTTAGGTGTATTAGTCAGAGGGAAATGGGTCTGGAGGGTCAATGTGGACTTGTTGGGCTGAGGGGCCTGTTTCCACACTGTATGGAGTCTAATCTTAAGCACAAGGCTGCAGTTCGACAAGCAGATTTTCTCTCAGGCAAGGAAGAGGAGAACACTAGATATACCAATGTTGAGCTGAAAATGTGTTGCTGGAAAAGCGCAGGTCAGGCAGCATCCAAGAAGCAGGAGAATCGACGTTTCGGGCATGTGTCCTTCTTCAGGAATGAGGAAAGTGTGTCCAGCAGGCTAAGATAAAAGGTAGGGAGGAGGGATTTGGGGGAGGGGCGTTGGAAATGTGATAGGTGGAAGGAGGTTAAGGTGAGGGTGATAGGCCAGAGTGGGGTGGTGACGGAGAGGTCAGGAAGAAGATTGCAGGTTAGGAAGGCGGTGCTGAGTTCGAGGGATTTGACTGAGACAAGGTGAGGGGAGGGGAAATGAGGAAACTGGAGAAATCTGAGTTCATCCCTTGTGGTTGGAGGGTTCCTAGGCGGAAGATGAGGCGCTCTTCCTCCAACCGTCGTGTGGCTATGGTCTGGCGATGGAGGAGTCCAAGAACTGCATGTCCTTGGTGGAGTGGGACGGGGAGTTGAAGTGTTGAGTCACAGGGTGGTTGGGTTGGTTGGTCCGGGTGTCCCAGAGGTGTTCTCTGAAACGTTCCGCAAGTAGGCGACCTGTCTCCCCAGTATAGAGGAGGCCACATCGGGTGCAGGTGAATTTGTGTGTGGAGGTGCAGGTGAATTTGTGGCGGATATGGAAGGATCCCTTAGGGCCTTGGAGGGAAGTAAGGGGGGAGGTGTGGGTGCAGGTTTTGCATTTCTTGCGGTTGCAGGGGAAGGTGCCGGGAGTGGAGGTTGGGTTAGTGGGGGGTGTGGACCTGACGAGGGATTCACGGAGGGAGTGGTCTTTTCGGAACGCTGATAGGTGAGGGGAAGGAAATATATCCCTGGAGGTGGCGGAAATGATGACGGATGATACATTGTATATGGAGGTTGGTGGGGTGGTAGGTGAGGATCAGTGGGGTTCTGTCCTGGTGGTGATTGGAGGGCGGGATCAAGGGCGGAGGAGCGGGAAGTGGAGGAGATGCGTGGAGAGCATCGTCGATCACGTCTGGGGGGAAATTGCGGTCTTTGAAGAAGGAGGAAATCTGGGTTGTACAGTATTGGAACTGGTCCTCCTGGGAGCAGATGCGGCGGAGACGAAGGAATTGGGAATATGGGATGGCGTTTTTACAGGGGGCAGGGTGGAAGGATGTTGATCAAGTCCTGTTAATACAGTCAACATTCCCACCTCCAGTTCCATCCTGCAGGAAAGGGGAGTCGCCCTGGGAAAAAGGCTGAGTCACGAGGAATCCAGCTGCAGTGATGGACTGCAGACACAGCAGCTCTGACAACAAAGCCAAATGATTGGCTGCACAATGGTCTCACCACTTCCTCAATGAGTATGCACGAAGAGAGATTTATAATACAGGTGAAACCAAACTGTTTTACCATCATTTACCACAACATCCTTTCACATTTACTGACAACACGTTGCCAGTGAGGCAGGGAAGGTGTACAGCTGCAGTCTGTACCAATCTGGATGGCACCAAAAGGTTGCTCCTTCTGTTTCCTCTGGGTGCTCCAGTTTCCTCTCTCAGTCAAAGATGTGCAGGTTAGGTGGATTGGCCTTGCTAAATTATCCATGGCATTCAGGGATGTGCAGGCTAGGTGGGTTAGCCGTTGGAAATACAAGGGTACAGGGATAGGGTCGGATGATCTTTGGAGTGTTGGTGCAGACTTGATGGGCCGAATGGCCTCTTTCCACACTGTAGGGATTCCATGATTGAAAATCCTACTTACATCCAAAAGAGTGCCTCTTATTTACCTTTTCTCAAGGCAGTGCAGTTGAGTTTCTCCAAGTTTCACTCAAACTCAATCCCTCTGAATCAGCCTGATAGTTTCCTCCAATAACTCCAGCTCTTGACTGTCTGTCTCCTTTTGTTTTTCAAAGAATCAATTCACTGGTTCTGAGAAAGTGGTAACCAAGCTGGTTTTCATTGTTCCTGACAACCACTGCATTCATGTCTGTGAACCATCTGTTCACAGTACAGAGTACTGTAGTTGCCTGTAGCTGCACATTCCTCACTCACTTCGAGAGAAAATGTATTTTAATAATAAAAACCACCACAAGATGGCAGACAACACCATCTTTTCAGACCATGGTTTGGTAAAAAGCTTTTTCACAATTTGCCTGGATATCATAAGTTTTGTTTTTGAAATTCATAGGATGAGGAATTGAGTGTCCCATTCTGCAAAATCAAAAATATCCTGGGGAGGCAGCATATGGTGGGGGACATGGGTTTGAATCCATTGTGGCAGATAATGAAATTTGAAATCAGCAAAATGTCTGGATATAAAAGCTGGCTCAATGGTAACCAATCAAAACCACTTTTATCTTTCAATCCCAGCTGAGGAAGAAATCTGCCAAACCTTACCTGGTCTGGCCTAAATGTGACTCCATACCCACATCAATGTGGTTGACTTCTCAGGCAATAAATGCTGACCCAGCTGATAATGTCAACAAACCATAAATTAATTTTTAAAAAATTCATTCATGGGATGGGGGCATTGCTGGCTAGGCCAATATATATTATCCATAGGAAGTTGGTTGTAGGCCAGACCAGGTTAAGGATGGCAGGTTTCTTCGATAAAGGACATTAGCAAACCCAGTGGGTTTTTCCCAACAATCAACAATGGATTCATAGCCATCATTAGACTCTTAATTCCAGATTCTTAATTGAATTCAACACCATCATCAGCTGTGGTGGGATTTGAAGCCACATCCCCAGAACATTACCTGGGTCTCAGGATTAACAGCCGAGTGATAATACCACCAGGCCATCGCCTACCCTGAAATCATCTAAAGAATACCTGGAGAATATTTATATTTTGTCATCAGCTACTCAGCAAATAGAGTTTGTAAACCTGTTGAAAATTTGGTTTGAGTGAAATACATTACACTTGTAGAGTGGCGCCAGCCTTTAAGAAGCTGTCTTTACTTCATAACAGTGTTTTTATTCTTGCTGAGCCAGTAGCGAATCTATCAAGCAGGGTGTAACTATGAAACCTTTTGGAAAGTGCTGAGAGTTGGGAGGGAAAGTGGTCAGTAATCCATGTGTGAAATGGTGAGAATCTAAAACATGAATACAGGCTGAGGTGACTAGTTGCTGTCAGGGGCAACCATTTAACAGATGATCGAAATAACCTAGGTGGCAACAAAATGGCTTTTTAATGCAAATAACATGCAAATTGACAATTCTGCTAAATCTGCATAAAGTGGCATTTAAGTTACTAACTGCTAAAGCTGCATAAGGGAGTAACTACAGCGTGCTTCAATAGCGATTAGCAGACAATGCGCCCTTTAAAGCATAGAAATAACTTGATTAGATAAGACACTCTTAGCCATCCTAACTGACCTTCAGATGCAGGTGCAATGGCTCGGTTAGTGAGATTAGGGTGGCCTTAGTGTTTGAAAATAAAGTTGGTTCCCAGGAAATATCATTGGACCAAGTAACTGTCAAATAAAGCAATATCATGTATTGATTGGTGATTGTTTGAATGTACTATGCAATCACAGCATGTACCCTTCTTTAAAAAAAGTATAAAAATGTCTTTATTTTAAGCCATGTGTGCAGCTCCTCCAGGGAATAGGGAAGTGCTCAACTTCAGTGTTCCTGGACACTCTGTGTGAAGAAATAAAGAATGAAGTCTTAAAGAACCAGACTGATTGTAAGTATTTATTGACTGATCACGGAACAGAGAGACCACCGTCCTCCCACCCCAACCCCTGGTCCAGATCTTCACTGGTATTTACAGGCAATCCTATTTTATTTATTCATTAATATTGTTGAGGGCCTGGGTGACCACTAATCATAGCGAATGGGTGGCACCAATGTCACCCTGTTCAGTGTGTGAGGAACACAGTCAGAATTCACCAGGTTAAAAACAACAACTGAAATTGTGTGTGGAAGATGAGTGTTTCAGTGAGACAGGGAAAACGGGTACACGGGTAATTAACTATCGTCCATGAGAGACTGAAAGCATCTCTCCCTATCAGGGAGAGACAATGGGTTTTATAACTTGAAGGACTTTACATCAAGCATGTGGGACAGCAAGGAAGCATGTCCTGAGTCTACATCAAACAGAACAGGCATTGGAATGGGAACCTGTGCTGTTGGCATTATTCAGAATCACACACATCAAACAACCCTTTCGGAAAAACATATTTTAAAAAATTATATTTCATTGTAGTCTGTTAACCATGCAATCAGATCAAAGAGATGTGTGTACGATTAGAATGAAGAGTAAGAGCATTAGTGGGAATCAAATAGATACCATGCAATGCTACATGGCATTAATGGTAGTGCAGTTGGACACAACTGTCAGATGACATGTATGAGAGGTCAGTTCTCCATTTATTCTTGAATGACCTCGCCTCTCTGATGTTAATTAAAGTGTCTCAATAGTTCACAATGTCTTTGTGAAACACTGAGGAACTTTGTTTTTGAAAACACTGAATAAATACATGGTGTTCTGGTTCATCCTGTAGTAAACCCACACACAGCCACATTATTTCTTCAAGTAAGAAAACATCAGCAGTCATTTAGTAGGTGGATCAGGTAGATTCCATCAATAATATGACAGATTGGTTCTGAAATTAATATAAGCTCCCGTAAAGGCAGCATTCTTCAGGTTTGACACATTGCAAATTAATCCAAAATTTATTTATTTTTATTTCTCTCAAAACTGAAGACCAGATTTCAACTTAATTGCTTAACCATTTCAACATTTACTCTTTCTTACCTTCCACTCTGTCATGGCCACCCCTTTCACTCTTTCCTCCTGGCTCTGCCCTACCTCTGCATTTGATTAAAAACTGCTGCATTTTCCAGTCTGAGATAAAATTATTTACCTGAAACATTAACTCTGCTTCTCGCTCCACAGACACTGTCTGACCTCCTGAGTCTTCTCGGCTACTTGTTGCTTTTTTTGTTAATGTTGGATTTCGAGCAATTGCTATAGTTCCAATAAGATGGGTTCCTTATTGTTTTGCCTAGCTCCCTGGTTGGTTTGACCAACTTACTGGGTATCCTCTTCTAATCGGGGTGCTCAATTCTGGCTGCCTTCTTTTTTGTTAGTGCATGGAATGTGGATGTCTCTGGTTGGGCCAGAATATATTGTCCATCCTTCACTGCACCTGAGAAGGTAGCGGTGAGCTGACTTGTTAACGGAGCCCTGGGAAACTGGGGAGTGAATGATCCATTGAATAAGTCTGGGTGCTGCTGCTTCATTGATTTGGAATCAATAGGAGTCCTGACAGGAGTGTGTGAGGAAAATGGCGTCAGCTGGGTCGATAGAAGTGAGGGAACTTCTTTGCAAATTTAGGAAATTGTTGCAATTTTGCACTTACAGCTCAGCTTTCAACTCTCAGATTGTAATGTAGCTTGACTTATTTTGTTCATAACCTTCATAGCAAGGGCTGTGTGAGATCTTTGTCTTGTTTATACAGAAAGCTCTTTCTGTACAGTTGACAAATGCTATTTGGCAGACAGGAAGGCTAGAAGATTGCGCATCAAATACCAAGTCTGTTTCTTGGATGGAGGTTCCCTGAGATTTACAACAATTTTTCCCAGTTCTAGTTAGTTTCTTGTGTAAATAAAAGATGAATTTACACAGGACTGGAGGATCCAGGAGGAAACATTCCTACAGTTGGAGTGATGACATCTCCGATGTTTAACATCACCCTTCCAAGTATGGCCAAACAACCGATTCATCCACACCATCTCGTTGGATATGACTATAAAAGATACATGTACAGAGATCCATTAAAGTTGCCACCCAAGTTGATAGGGTTGTTAATAAGGTGTATGGTGTTTTGGCTTTCATTAACAGGGGGAATTGAGTTTAAGAGTTATGAGGTTTTGCTGCAGCTCTATTAAACCCTGATTAGACGACAATTGGAATATTGTATCCAGTTCTGGTCACCCAATTATAGGAAGAATGTAGATGCTTTAGAGAGGATGCAGAGGAGATTTACCAGAATGCTGCCTGGATTGGAGGGTTTGTCTTACAAAGAGAGATTGAGTGAGCTTGGGCTTTTCACACTGGAGAGAAGGAGGAAGAGAGGTGACTTGATAGAGGTGTACAAGGTAATGAGAGGCAAACATCGATAGCCAGAGACTTTTCCCCAGGGCAGAAATGGCTGTCATGAGGCATCATAATTTTAAGATGATTGGAGGAAGGTATAGAGGAGATGTCAGAGGTAAGTTCTTTACACAGAGAGAGGTGGGTGCGAGGAATGCACTGCCATCGGTGGTAGTAGAGTCAGAGACATTAGGAACATTTAAGCGACTGCTTTACAAGCACATGAATGGCAGTAAACTGAGGGATGTGGAAGTTAGGTTGATTTTAGATTAAGATAAATGCATCGTGGGCTGACGGGCCTGTACTGTTCTATGTTCTATAAAAGATCTGGAAACACTTAGCTAGTCAACTATTTCAGGATATAACTCTAAATTAACAGCGTCAATTTATATCAATCTCAGATACTGATCTCAATTTGGAATTAGCAGTTAATGCTGAATTATTGTGACAAATAAACTGTCTCTGTAACCTCTACTAATTCAGTTTAACTCCTCTCTCTACTAACTACTTGCTATTAAATATGATACCAAGGTTAAAAAAGTTAGTTTATGAAATTATTGCCTGACCTTTTCAATTGTGCACTGTCCAATCCTGAGTGAGAGCTAATGGATAAATGGTTTCTTCATCAATTTTGCAGCTTACTCTTGCTGATCACTGGGTGTTTAAACTTGTCCAATTTCTCATCTCTTTCACTCCAATGCACCCGGCATCCTCCAGTTTGTGCTCCGGGTAACCATTCTTCACATATATGAGACTTGACTGTGGATTTCTGACTGTTTAATTGCAGAGGATGTCAAAACTCAAATTTTCCCAGAAAATTACGGAGTCACTGGATAATATTGAGAAGTGGGAATTCTGTTTGTAGAGGCACTGAAGATTTATTGTTGCATTGACTAATGATCAAACTGAACATTGTCAAATCTAAAAACCAAGGATCGCAAAAGCAAAACCAGAAATAACTAGAAAAAGTCAACAGATCTGACAACATACATGGAGAGAAAGCAGGGTTAATGATTCGGGGCCATACTGAAGAAGGGTCACTGAACCCTAAACATTAACTCTGCTTTCTCTCTGTGGATGCTGCCAAAACTGCTGAGTTTTTCCTGCAATTTCTATTTTTGATACTATCAAGTCTGTCTAGCTTCACTACAAGCAACTTTTGCCAATAGGGTCATTGAAGACCTGGCTACAGCATCTTAAGTGAATCAGGACATCTCCAGAACCAAATTGGAAACCGGAATAAGTCGCTGGCTGCAAAATTAAAATGTAATGCATTGCTCTTAGGGGGTCTGTATTTCTGTCATGGTTAGACATAAGAAATAGGAACAGGAGGAGGCCATTCAGCCCTTCAAGCCTGTTCCACCATTCAATTGGATCATGGCTGATCTGGCATTCCTCACTTTTCCTACATGTACTGTACACACAACTCTTGATCCCCCAACTGATCAATAATTTATTTATCTCAGTTTTAAAAATACACAAGGACTCTGCCTCACAGCTCTCTGTGGCAAAGAGTTCCAGAGACTCTCAACTCTGAGAGAGAAGAAACACCTCCTCATCTCAGTGTGAAATCGGTGCCCCTTTATTCTGAGACAGTGCCCTCCGGTCCAAGGCACTCCCGCGTAGGGAAACATCCTCACAGCATTTACTCTGTGAAACCCCTTTAAGAATCCTGTATGTTTCAATGAGATAATGGTTAGAGTTGGCACACTAGCTACAAGGCCTCTTGACACTTTTATCCACTTCATTTAGCCACAAAATACAGTTTCGTGGAGCAGGAGAAACATTTGGCAACACCCAGTAATGCCAGAAGGGGGAGTTTAGAAAAATACACTGCTCGTGGTAAGCCACATATTCCTTGTGTTTATTCCGATGGTTTTTTACTGTAATAACAGGTTAGAAAAATACGTCTGGTTTTCCTGTTATTATCATGGTTCCCTCCTTGCAATTGAGCATCGCAAGGGACAGGGTAGCCAAATAATTTGGATACATTTAGAGGGGAGGCGGACAAACACATAAAGGTGGATGGCAGGAGTTTTGCAAAGTCATGTGGGACTTGAAACGTTAGCTTTCTCACCCCCCCATTTCCTCAGTCCCTGCCTGACCTGTACATAACTTGCAGCAATTTTTGTTTCCAATGCTGGTTTCCAGCATCCACAATTCTGCTTTATTCTTAAAGACCGTGTCTCAGCAGCTGTTCCCGTGACTGGGGTCATACCAGGTCACTTCCCACTAAAATAACCGAGGCACTGTTCATGACCTGGAGATCGAGACGACGGGAGGTTAGCTATTGGTTTTGGGTGACCACTGCACGCAATGCTTGATTTAATATAATTTTTCCACAACGTTTCCACGAGAAGCGGTCTTGGGCAAAGTGATTTTTTTTTTGCACGTCCAGGTTCACGTAAAATGCGAAAGTGTTTCAGTCAGTCTTCAAAATTATTGGAGAGATACGTGTGAGAGATCAGTTCAAAACGCAAACACTGCCACGTTCGGGTAACTCTGTCAGAGACAGGGCTAAGGCGCATGTCTGAAACCAGGATCTCCATAAATCACTTATGGGAGCGGCCAGTGTCCTCAGAGAAAACGAAGACAAACCATGAACTGCTAACTCCCAACCCAACTCTTCAGACTCTGCACAATCTAGGGCAATCCTCCCCAGTTGCATCTCTGCACAGGCAAACACAACAAAATAAAGCCCTTTGGCCAATTTCAGAAAACCGACCTGAGCCCAGAGTAAAGCTCAGGGTTTCTGTAAGTCGATTTGGCATCACTGGACCCTCGAGCCAAACTTCTTCATGGAAACTTAGGCAGCGTCGAAAATAAATGGTCCCATCCGTCAAAGACGCACAGCTCATCACGACACAAGGAGAAACCCCCACCACCTATTACTTCATTGTAGAGGGCGGAGAAACAAATTCAAAGGAGCAGTTCCAGGGATGAGTGAGTTAATGAAACACACGACAGAAGCTGGCACTTTTCTCATCATGTTAAGGGGAGATTTGATATGGAGGTTCCACCGAAAGGGTTCTCATTGGTGGAAGGGTTGAGAACCAGAGGGCGCAGGTTCCAGGCACAGAAAACTCTTTCGATATTAGGTTTGGATCTGAGATCAGGATGGAAGCAGATTATTTTATCTGCGCCATTAAAAGGTTTTGGGGGGGGGGGGGGGGGGGCACAACGTGGAGGGGGAGGAAAAACAGAGCAATGGAAACTATTAGCAGAAAGCCAGCATTATCACAAAGGTCTGAATGGCCTCTTCCACTGTGGTAACAATTCAATGGATATACCGCCTTCAAAGACATAACCAATTCCTTATGGTGTAGGTCATTTCACATGATCTGCTTGGTATCATAGAATCCCTACAGATCCTCATCAAGTCCACACCCACCCTCTGAAAAGCATCCATCCCTGCATTTCCCATGGCCAATCCACCTAACCTACACATCTTTGGATTGTGGAAGGAAATCAGAGCACCCGGAGGAAACACACAGACACTGGGAGAACGCGTAAACTCCACACACAGTCACCCGAGGGCAGAATTGAACTCGGTCCCTGGCTCAGTGCGACTAGCTGTTGTAGTTTCACTTTCAGTTGTATTTTAGCACAAAGATTACTTGGTAGTCAACTCATGGCGATCACACACTTGTTCACAAGCTGGAGCTGCCTTAAGGTGCTGTGGAGGGAAAGGGAAGATCTCGCAGCCCAAAACAATTAAGTCAACAATCCTCCATAAAGTGCCAGGTTTTGGCCTGCCTAAAGTCAGTCCATTCTCAGCTGATTCATGACAATAAAGCCTTCCAAGAGCCAAGGAAAGTCAGAGTAAACTACAACGGCTCCTACTCCTGATCGCTCGGTGAGGGCAGATGTTGAGAGGTGAATGTCTGGATGTTGGGCACTCATTTCCCAGCGCAATGCATAGTCATGGAGTCACACAGCATGAAACAGAGACTTCAGTCCAACTCATCAATGCCGACCAGGTTTCCCAACGTAAAACCAGTCCCATTTGCCTGTGTTTAGCCCATATTCCTCTAAATCTTTCCTACTCAGGTACCCGGCCAAATGTTGCTTCCTGTTTTACCTGCTCAGGCCAGGTCACGGTATCTGCTCAGGGCACTCCTTCCCCGGTCTGGAGCTGCAGCAGCAATAACCGATCAGAATAAAAGGATGACACATTAAAGATAGAGGCAGGGAAACATTTCTTCGCTGGGAAGATTGTGAATTTGTAGAATTCTTTATGGCAGGCGGCTGTTGAATCTGGGTCACTGAGATTTTCAAGACTGAGGTTTTTCAGTTTTAATGAGCAATAGAATCAAGGATTTTAGGGAAAAGATAGGGAAGTGGAGTTGAGGATTATTAGGGCAGCCATGATCTGGTTGATTGGCGGAACGGACTCAACAAGCCGACTAGCTCCAGCACCTTATTGAATGTGGTAAGCATGCTGGAGCGGCCGAATGGCCTCCCTCCTGCTCGTATATTGTACGATTTGCACTGGTTGGCCGTACCATGTAATTGAAAATGGATACAGAAAGAGACGAAGAATTCTCAGCTGGGAATTAGCAACAGGCGCCCAGCACTGGGACTCAGAAAGGAGGGACACATTTTTAAAAAAGGGCTCCATTTCCGGTGCGGGTTGGGGGGGGGGGGGGGGGGATGCTGCGATGATAACGGTAACCCCCGAAAGAGAAGACAAGGTGACCCTTCAGGGAACGCGGGATACAGTCTAAAATACAGAACAGTCGCGGACAACCGGCAGCAGTTCATCACCATTTGGAGGAACATCGGCTGAAAATCTTGATGCGAAGGTGCCGGTGTTGGACTGGGGTGGACAAAGTTAAAAATCACACACCAGGTTATTTGGAAGCCCCAGCTTTCAGAGCGCTGCTCTTTCATCAGATGCCGAGTGGAGCAGGACCATAAGTCTCAGAATTTACAACAAATTAAAACTATATATTGAACAAACCTAGAAACCTGTAACTCATTTTGAAAGATGATACCTAACTGTAATTTAAGTTTGTTCAATATATCGTTTCCGTTGCATGACACTGTGATCTTTCGTTATAAATTTTGTCTTACGATCCTGCTCCATTAGTTTACCTGATGAAAGAGCAGCGCGTTGAAGGCCAGTACTTCCAAATAAACCTATTGGACTATAACCTGGTGTTGTGTGAAAATCTGTCACAGCTGGCCAAGATCCAGTGTCTCTACTAGTCGAAGCGTCAGCCAAGCGTGGGGAGGCTTTACGAAACCGAAGTAAGAGTTCAGAATGAGACGATTGCTCGCAATCTGTGAGAGAGGTATGCCTTCTGTGAAATATGACAGGTCCAAACTCAAAATGTTTTGCTCCCGAAAGTTTTCTTTAAACATAGTTCCGTGATCGTCTTTTAGAGATAATTGTAAATACTTTGTTCCAACGTTCATTCCACATCTGACCCCACCCGAGTGAGCATTTAATCAGTCACGCCTCCTGTATTTGTTGCAACTTCTATTAGTGGGAGATGCCGAAACCCACATGCAAGTGCACATAGCATGGATTAGTGGACTCTGTGCAATCTTTGTGATGGTGAGCCCTTTACATAAACATTTGCAAATACAGAGTCAGTGTGTTAGTGACTCCAGCACACAGAACATCAGCCTCGACAACATTGACTTACACAGTCCTGCTCACAACTAATCCAATCGTTCGAGAAAACTCTTGGGAACGTCCTTGTGTAGCCACAAAAAAAAACCCCGCCTCATTATGGCTAGTCTGGCCCATATTTTGTCCTACGTTTTACAAACTCTCCACCTGGACTAAAACTGCCAGATTAGATTGAGATCTTATTATATTTTCCTTCCTAAACCCCTAAATCCTCAACCAGTTCAACTTTTCGTAGGCTTGGTGGAACTGCTTAAAAAACCGTCCTCTTCGTTTCTAAATAACTCCCACTTTAGCAAACGTTATAGATGGTGAAGCAGCTCTTCTTTACACTTGGTTCGTTGCTCCCCGCATTTGTGCTGCTATTGAGAGGTCAAGGCATCAGGCTGCGTCGCTACCCTCTTCCCAAAACTCTTTGTTTTCGAAAACCTCCGCCTCAACAAAAGACCTTTGCTTTCCCTCCTAACCTTTAGTTTCCTGCTCAGCGCAGATCTCTCCATTTTATAACGTGCCTGATGTTAGGAATGTTATTTAAAATAAGAGCCGTTCCGTTGCAAATCTCGTCAGATCTGAACACATTCATCACCCACCCCCGACAAGTCCTACATGTATATAATACAAACAACTCGTACACAGTTAGTTCTGTACACACAGTCTTTGCTGTAGTTTGATTACAAACACACCTCATTAAAAGAGAAGCCCTTAACGCATCAATGAAGCTACAGCATTTATTATAAGTGCCATCCATGCATATCACGACTGGCAGCAACGACTAATGACATTTGGTAGTAATTTACAGCAGTAAACTCATACAAAGGATAGTTGTGCATTTCTGTTTTAGCTAGGATTAATAAAACGTGCAGTAACAAAAAAATACGAACACTGAAACACTGACTGTAGAACAGCAGTACAGAGAACAGCTGGTGTTGCACAAAATGATAATGATTTCATCACTATATACATCATAGATATATACACATCACCCTTGGAATGCACAATATCAAAATACTCTGTATTCCTTTATAGAATAAAACCCTGGTTCTCTCCCCGTCCCCCTTCCCACCCCAGAAAATAAAAGGACAATTTCAAAGACAAACAATATATTTACAATTAAGCACATGAACACCACAACACTTTTTATTTTTTTTTTTGTTTAAAATGTGCCACAAAAGCCAGTACTGCTTTTGTTGTTAGAAAGAGGTTGATCTTCCTCCTGCTTGTAGCCTGTGTTCAGAAACTGCCAAAGTGTCCCCTTTACTGCAGAACAGAGAGCTATCACATTAAGACAAAAGGCAGTGTATACAAGGAGAAATAAGCTAATTCCAAAGGGTTTTAGACTCCTGTTCCAAGAAGCCTCATAAAGAAAACAATTGTTAGTCAAGTATTTCACTTATGAAAATCAGATTGGAATTTAAAAAAACACTGGTTTTGTTTTTAACAAGACGCTGTACCATGGCTGTGAAATAGATACGAACTTTTTAAAAATTGCAATAAATGAAAAAAAATAAAAGAAATTCCTCAGAGAGTTTGCAAGCCCTCTGTCGTCACAACACAAACCCTTGGTGGGCTCGAGCACTTCTTGAAGACAAAGTGAGTGCTGCTGACTCGAAACTAAAATTATTTACTTCCAAGCAATAAAGACTTTGAAAAAAATTTAAATATACAACAGGTCAACAGGATACAAACAAAAGTTATTCATCAGGATTTTTGGAACAAAGGAATCAAACTAATACCTTCTGAAAGATTCAACTCAAGTACAAAGAGGTCATGACAAGACTGGGGCCTGTCCCACTCCAGTCAATGGGGTCAGATCCCAGCTTTTACCAATTGCACTGCAAAGTGAATCATTGTTTGAAGTGTACCCAACTTTGAGTTTAAGCACAGCACAAACATTCCTTCTCCAGCAACCCCCTTGCAGTTTGTAAAGGTGTGCTATTCAAAAGCAGCAAGAACCACTAATGTAGCGATTCTGCTGATTGTTAATGGCAAATATAACAAATGCTTCCTTTAAAATTTACTTCATTGTTCTGTGAAAATGAACATCTGGAGCCTCTCTCCAAGTCCACACTCAAGCCATTATTTAAATGGTTTCTGTGCAGATTGTCTCTCCCAGACCATAAATCTTCAGTGACTCAGAAGTCTGAAATTATAATTTTCTCCCTGTTGCTTTCCTACTTGATGGCCCATTTGCTGCCACGTGTGTTGTCATGGCTTGGCAACTGACTGAATGTCGTCCCTTTCTTCCTTTCAACATCAATGCTAATCCACTTGGTTGCCTATTTGTAAAATGTCTGAAATTTCCCAACTGAGGCAAGTGGGTCTCAGTGACAGGTCTTTAAACTTTGCTGGTCTATAATCAGGTACATGTACTTGCCTTTGATACCACTGCTGTCCTTCAACCACAGTGCTGCATTTCTGTTTCACTACTCAAGGGAAGACTGCACTGGCATTGACAGTCAATTTGATGCTTGCTTTTAAAGGGTATAGGTTAACCTATTTATATATATATATATATCTTTTTTCAATTTCAGTGATTACTTATATTTTATTAAAAATAGAATGCACCTTTTAAAGGTAGTCAGTAATATTTATATTCCTACATACTGTATAACAAAGTAGGGCTGCCCTTTATGGCAGGCCTGTCAAATAGTGCAGCTTAAAAATTCATCTTAAATATGTGCTGCCATCTTCTGTTTTTTAGATGATCCTCTTTGTATATATTTTGAGAGAAACTATTTGCATTTTTTTTTAAAACAGCAAGAATTCAACATTACCTACATAAAAAAGTTCCTAACAGTGCAGACTGAAAAAAACTTTTGAAACTTTTCCAAAGGGATCTGTATGCTTACATATGGAGATGCAGAGGGTGGACAGAAGGTTAGCCCTTTACTTTGGTGACTTCCACGTGCCCTGGCCTGAGCACACTAATATAATGACCAATCATTTCTCATTCTACAGTCTTTTAACTGCTAGATCTTTGACATTTCTACATTTTTGATTTGCTTAAAATTGGATGAAGTCAGAATCCAACAGCATTCACAAGTTAAGCTGGAGCTGCCCTCATGGAAGCTAAATTAAAAACAATATACTTTGAAAAAAACTCACAACACATTGGTCATTTTAACATAGTTTCATTTAAAAATGACAAAGTAAGTAGGGTTTTAAAGTGTGCCAATGTTTGTAAACAATGGATCAATGACAGACTCTCATGATTAGAATTCAGGAACTACCAATGTCTCAATGTTCTCTCGTCCCCCAAAAGAAACAAAGTTGGCTAACCACATACAGCTTTGCAGGCTGAGAGGACACATGTTGAGACAACTGGAGACAGAGAGAAAGGAGAAATCTATTCAACATAAGTCAACTGCTATTACAGATTCTATAAACTGTGAAAACCAAATGTGAGAATCTGCAGTAACAAATTACTTAGATTACTGGCAGGCTCTGCAATAGAATATGCAGAATCTTCCTTTTAAAAGGACCTATTCCATTTCGATGCAATCAAGCCTGTGATGGATTGTATTTTGTTGTTTGGGGTGGTAGTGAGGAGGAGGGGGACAGAAGAGGACAAGAATCATATTTGAGCATACTTATATGTTTAGTGCATACTTTCAGAATTCGAACAGTTTATGCAAGTTCCAAATTTTCATTACTGTGGGTCTGAAATTCAGAATATTACTTAAGAAAATAACTTCTACGCAAATACAAAGCCCATTAGGTTACAGAGGGCTTCACAGGGAGAGGGCAAGGGAGCAGCCGACAAGTGAAAGGCAGTGCAGAATCAGAGGTAGGAACTGAGAGCTAAAGGACTTGATTTTGCATTGCTGTATATTAGAAAGAGAGAATGAATGTCAGAGTCAAAGATTTAGACTGTAGAGTCCAAATGACAGTGTGAAAAGGCAGCAAAATGATAGGTACCAACTAATGTTTAATATATGCCCAAATAACTAGTCATTAATTTATGCTAGCTTCAGAAAGATTTTCTTAAAATAGCGCAGGTCAACATCTGAAAGTGATGCATTTTTGCCACCTCTGTATCAACAAATGCAATTTTTATTCCAAGTTGGTGTATGTAGCCACTAATTTGTGTTTGACATTTCACAGATTTTGGCCTCAGTCATGGGAGAAATAGCAGTCAAGAAAACCTTTTGAATAAGCCTGCACAGCTAGCTATAGCCACAGCACCCACTGCTAGCCAACACCTGAGGACAATTCACTGCAATCCTGAACTTCAATTTGCAGGAGCAGGCAACAAGATTCTGGTTAACATCATTTTATAATTGAAACCCCCTCAATTTAGACATATCAATTGTGTCTGGTTCAGTGCACTTCAAAATGGAAATGCACAGCGTTAAGGAAAAAAACCAAAGCAAATTTTAATCAAGTGAATGTGTTGCAAACATAAATTGAGCACATTTTTAGTGGGCTAAAATTTCACAAGAAGCTGAACAAATCTTTTTCAGTATAATTAACTGTGTGTCTGCTCAGACCTCTCCTAATGTCATGCAAAATATTCTTAACTGCCTAACTTTCAAAGACTACATGTAAAATCTGAAGTAAATTTACATTACATATAAAGTGGTAAAATATTAAATAAGTTACATTTCTGGAAATTAACCAGTGTGCTTGCTTTTCAATAGCATACTCACAAAGGCAACTAGAATTTTTCCTCAAAACTAGGGCTGCAATAAACAATCCTTCACTAGGTGGTGCTGTTGCTTTCTCCCACAGTGTATTTTGAGCATATTATTAGCACCATGATATAAAACATTCTATCAAAATTTTGATGTATTCAAGATAACAGCAAAGACTAAATTGTGAAATGTGCACAGCAATATTTCAACCTAGGTTTATCCATAAACCAGGTCATGGCTTAAGAATCTTTGGCAAAGGATTGTTTTCAGAGTGAGCTGTTTAAAAAAATGACATCTCCTTGAAGTGAGGTTTAAGCTTCAGTCTGATACAAGCTCTATCATGAAGGTATAATTAGAACTGCTTCACTAATCTCTTTGCCCTCTGTTGTAAAGAATTAGCCTTTCAATATTAAAAACTTGACAATATAGGGAACAAGACCAAGCAGCATAAAGGAAGGGATAAATGCAAGTTTTGTGCAATATATTTTTAATACCATAAATTTAGCTTATATATTAGCAAAAAAAGGGGAGATGTCTATTGACCTTTGTAATGCAAACATTTACATTAATTGTTTTCCCCAGAAACTTCATTAACTTTAAATACAAAAAGTGCACAAGTTGACCTCTCCATTTCAGCATTATCTTACCATACTACAGTGGAATCTACACAGTTTACTCTAGCAGTATCATCTTATACTCTGTTTTAACCCTTCACTGAAATCTCCGTAACCTTCCCAAGGAACTAAAATACAAGCACAAATCCATTTGGGGCTCAAATGCTATTTTTTGGATACTGTGTTGCAGTTGTACTTGAAAAATGGCTCAGTTTAACACTATTCCTGCACCTCCCTGCCCCATGAAAGTCTAAGCTGATCTTTCTGGGGGAGCAATCGAGATGCTACAACTGCTCTTTGTCCCGAGGCTAGGAAAAGAAAAATCAGATTTCTGCACCTGATCATTATCCAGTAACCTCTGTAGCAAAGTGCATGTATGCGTGCAGTGGGGAGATGTTGAGAGGGGAATTATCAGTCAGCTGTGATGGCCCTCAACAGAATGTAGCCTGCCAGCTTTCTGTCTTGATTCAGAGGTGGTGCCCAATTGGATAAGGTACTAGTGGGCTTCTGTAGCAATGGAAATATACTTATATTAAACAGCACTTTCAGAAGCAGTTCAAGACACAACTAAGGATAAACCAATTCACCCATGACGCTGCATGAGCTCAAGGAAATGTAATTTTCACGATGTGTTTAATAATCAAACTACTTGGTTTAGTTAATCAAGTATTAGTGTAGGAATTAAGTAAAAAGCAATGATATCTTAACTACACTGTGAAGGATCAGCATATGAAACAAAGACTGGTCAAGCAGATCATCCATCAGAGTGAGATCAGTTTTAGAAAGAGAAGTTTCATCAGGAATCTGATAAAAGATCACAATTGGAACATGAACTTATTTTTCTTTTAGATTCTGATGAATTTGCTGTGCATTTCTAGCATTCTAGTTTGCCTTCCTATTACTGCTAATTCTGTAGTCAAATGGGGAGGAGTTAAGCTTTTAAGCGATCACAACTGATCCCTCTAATTATATAGAAGGCATATTGTTGACCTATACAAGGTATAAGTCAAGAGACTGCAAACTATTGGTCAGCTGGCATATGGTAGAGTTAAAACCCTCACTGAATTTAAAATGTATGGATATTTTATTGAGTGACAGCTGATTGGTTAACCCTCTTGTTTATGTTAACCAAATAAAAATCTCATACCTAATCTTTTGAGCTGCACAGTAATGTTCCTTTCATGTCACTGGTACAGGAGCAAATATTGAAGAGGAAAAGCAGCAGGCGAAAACCAGTAGAGCTGAAGCAAGAGTTAAGGAACACTTACAGAACTGCCCTGTACAACAAACAAAACCCACAGATTGTTTTCAAGGAAGAGAAATGCAAAGAGCATTTAAACCATTACAAAGGAGGAGTTTAGGAAATGGAATAAGACAGGAGTTTAGAAATAGCAAGAAAGCACAGACAAAAAAAAAATCAGTACCCTGGCAACTCACTCAAGCAGCACAAACAATTGCATGGTTTATTTTGCTGTGTGGGATGGTTCAGCTGACAAGACAATTTGCATGTAAATCCCTTTTTTAGGCCACAGCTGTAAAATTTGTCTCTGTTCAGAATTCATTACCATTGTAAGCTTGGAATATGCTTTTAAATGCTATGAATTGAATTGTTCCACCATGGTTTCTATGGAGTCATAGCTCTTCTAAAGATTGAAGGAAGCATTCATGGCTCATGTTCCATCATATATATCAGAGGATGTGCAGTTTGATATCTTGACTTAGAGCAAAACAAAAATGCAAGTCTTAGTGGCCTAGCTTAGTGGTCTTACTGCACAAGTTATTTGTGAATTGCAGAAGTTCTCCATCTTCTTAGATACATAGAGATTGAGTAAATCAAATTTTTAGCATAAGATTTCTGTTACTAGATTGCAACTAGTGTATCCCCGAAGCTTTTGGTGACAGAAGCCAATTGGAAATGTACTGAGCTTATGTATTTTGACACCATCAAATCCTAAATCAGAATGCACACAAAATATAACAGCATAAAAACACACTGAACCAATTATTTAACTCAAGTCCCATATGCAAATGAGGCAACTGGATTTGAAAGAGAAGCTGGAAGAGGACACTGTGCATCAGTAAAAGCAGAAGCTCTGCTAGGAAAGATCCATCAAATGACTCAGGAATGGGGCCTTGGAGCCCCAGTGTATTACAAGCAGGGGTTTGACTTGAATCACAATTTAAATTGTAAACACTGAAAAAGGTTGTGCATTCACACATCAGTACAGCAATCTGAAAGCACAACGGAAGGAGCGAATTGATTTGTTTTAAAAAAGGGGGAATAATCAAGTAGGCACTGCTCCAGAAAGTGCATATTTAAAAAACCCATCCTTGTCAATTACTTAAAAACAAAATCAAAAAAGATGCAACACAGGTATTAAAAGCAGACTGGGATTTCTATAATGAAACTCTCATTTATCCACCACTAAACATGCATAGCTGACAAATGCAGCATTGGTTAACATGCTTCCCCTGCAGCACTTCACAAAAAGGAAATGCTGCATTGCAGCCTTTTCCACAATGGCCAAAAGGAGAGAGAAAGGCAATAACCAGATTAGCTCCTACTATGATCACATAACGTTTGGTTAAGCAAAAGGCAATGGTCAATATTTCATAAGATCGAACTACTTGCAAATTTTGCAATCCATATTCCATTGCTTTGCATTATGGCATGTGAGACAATTGGAGACTATGAAACTCACCAGAATTTGCTAAATGTTTATCCTGGGAGATTTCTCTTGATTACAGTCACTACCACTCAATGAGAGAGACAGGCTTCTTTTCTCATCCCCAAAATACATTTACCTCAGGGGTACTAACCAATACCATGTCAGCACTTTGTACTTGATACCTGCACACCCCAAATATAGTGCTATCTTCTTGAGATGTAGTAGCTTTATTAACAGGCATCGAGGCAGAATTTCTGGGAAGAATCCCTACAGTTCAGATTTGGAAGCTGGTGTTGTGTGCACAAAGGCTGGGGATCCAAAGTTAAGCTGTAGCAACGCAATCTTTGGAGCGGTAGAAAATTCTCCCCCAGGTACTCTAGTATTGATTCCAATACTAATCCTGGTACAGCAACTGGATTTTCAACAAAAAAAAATGAGTTTTTTTTTGCAGCACCATATATAGACTAAATTGTCTCAAAAGAAACTCATTTTGTAAAAGATGCCTCTCCCAGCTCACGACTGCATTCTTGGCCTACTCCAGGGAAAGGCCATCTAGAAGCCAGCTTCCTTGACCCCTATCCATGTTTGTTCCCTCTTACTGGAACGCTCCCCCAAATGAAGTCACGCACAGGAGAGAAAAACTGCACTAAATAGTACCATCCTACGCAATCTCAGATCGTAGCTAAACTACATCACTTAGATGAGCATTGCTCAGATACCAACCCTCAACATGTCCTTTCGGTTTTAAAAAAAACAAAAGCAAAAGAAAATTATGTTCAGAATTAGAAAATGCTTCATTGCTTGTTACCATTGTGCCACTGCTGAGCGGCCGACAGGTAATTCCACATTTCTGTAGTGACTGCAAGCAGAAGGCGTGTTTTCTCCCCCCTCCCCCTAAAAGTACAGCTCTCTAGCACAGTCACGGTGGGGCTGTGTCCAGGCAGCAGTCCAGCGATTGTGGCCAGCATCGGCCAACACAAGTAAGCAAGAAGCTAAAAGAACATCTGAGTCACACTGACAGGAAGAGCTTCTGACAGACTTGTCCTTAGGAAGAAGAGTTAAACAATGGAATCCCAGTCAAAGTCATCCTGGATGTCATCTGCAGGGTTGTGATGTTGAGACATCGGTCTGTGCATTTGGAAGCTGGAAGGTGACATCATGTGCTGCTGGTTCATTCCTGCATGGTGCCCTGCTGAGCAGAAATGCAACAAAAAGTAACATTATTGAATATGAAAAAAAGGACTGTGAAAAGTGTAATTTTTGTCTTATAAGTTATGTAAAATTCATAAATTATACTGTAGACAGTGAGGCAAAAAGTAAGGGATTTGTACAGTTGGGTTGAGGGCAGACAACAGTTCACCACAGATTTTAAAGATTTCTCCAGTCACAATCCAAGGCCTTAGAACATGGCAATAAGCCTACTTACAGCAAACACTAATGCTGCCTTGATCAATTCGTGTTTATCGTAAGCAATAAATATGGCTAATTACTGGAAATTTTAGAAGAATCTTCAACTTGGATATCCAGGCCAGTGATAACTGTGGATTGGTCAACTTAGTTGAATCTTAAAAATTCAAGCATGGGACTTAGTAATGAATGGAGTCCTTGCAAAAAAAAAACAGCCCATTATAAGCAGCTCAAAATGTTTAAGCATTCGACAGTCAATTAGCATTATCCCATTAAACAAATTGTTAGAACAAGTGACTTAACACCAGAATTTTTTAAAAATGGAGACTCTTTTCACCACCTATTTAATCCCATTCCAAAAGATGGCACCTGCTATGACCTCCCTTGCCTCATTAAAATGCTAACTCTATGTGACCACCAAATATTGGTAGGATATTTTACAACAGAGATTCAGAACTACTAAGCTACGCTCTTAACCAATTTGTACCTATGTACAGCCAAGATAGCAAGCACTGGTGAAAATGAAATGTCAGCTGATTTCTCCCCCAAATCTACAGGCAACAATTGTATGGTCCAACCTCAAACTAACCAATTTATCAAAGACGGGGAGTTGATCAATATTCAGTGAATAACATGCATGAGCTTATACGTAAATAAACAGTCTAATAAGCCTGTTGCATCTCATTGTAAACAGAGCCCTTGGAAAAGGCAACATGGTACATCTGTGGCTTTGTAATTCTGGTTGGAAATCACATGGAAGGTGTACAGACTCTTACTCTCGTTGTGCATACACAATGCACTGCCATATGCAGCACAGTAGAGATAACCTCATTCAGTTCCCTCCCACTTGAGTGGAGTATGTGCTATCTGTTACTGACAAACAGATGAAGCACAGACCAAGTGACTGTATGGAAAATAAATCTAATTTTGATAAATCAGCTTAATCCACCTGTGCTGTCATACCCAATCCCTTTTTCCAGAAAAATATCAGTTCTTTTCTGAATGTATTTCTATCTGCTGCAGAATCTTTCCCCAGTAACTGGCTCTTCAACTGTTTTCAAACAGGTCCTCCAGCTTTTCAACAATTAAGCAGTTTGTCTGTATCCAGAAATTATTCTACTTGGATTCCACAGCAGAAGTGGAAGTAATTTAACCCATCTTGCCTGTATCAAAATGCTTCCCAATTTGTTGATTGTCATATGTTTTTCTGCAAGAATTTGTTATTTTTTGCCTTTTAAAAGCTATGACACATTCTACTTCCCACTGCGTCCAAAGGGAAAATGTCATCAACTACACTGGAGACTGGCAGACAGAATACAACAAACATGCAATGAAATTTAAAATATTTGAGTCTGTTGTAGTGCTGTTAAGATTAAATGAAATCAAGTTTCTAGCCAAAATCCCAAATTTGTTGCAATTAATCTAGATAGCAACACTACAATGCACCAATGAATTAAAATGATGAATAACTGGTGTGCTGGTTACTGCTTACCAGCAGGTCTAGCAACATGAGAAGAAATTAGCTGAGGATTTGAATGTGCAGAGGAACAGAAAACATTAGCCTGGGAGCATACATGAACACTAATTAATTTTCAACATTCCAAGAGCACAACATAATCATTCCTATTTACATATTGCTAGATAACTATGTGTTTACGTTAAATAACACCCCGTAGTTTACTTATGAGTCTACTCTCGGTGATACTCCACTACAGTTATAACAAAATTATATCATGCTTATTTTTTGGCTCACAACATTGCTTCGTCAGAAAACTGCACTGAGACAAATATCCAAAGATGAGTTAGGAACATCACCAGGAGTACCCATCCATTTGTAGTAGTACAGGTCACAACTGTACTGGAATCAAACTGCAAACAACCAATCTAAGTTATTACTGCTATCACTACATATCTACAAGACCAAAGAAGTTCACTTTCTTAATATTTCCCAAGTATTCGATAACAGATCTCGTGTGTTTGGTGCAACTGCTTAATTCAATATGTTAGACATAAAGTAACAACCTGGATTTGCATGCTCAAGCACTACAACCTGCAAGGCTATTGATCAGGTGCTCATAAATGGGGTGAGAAGACACAGCTTGTTTGATCAGCTATGTTGAGCCAGTCTTTTTCTGTCCTTTAACTCTTCTATGATCAACCCAGTCCTGTTGAACCAGCAAAGTCCTCATTTCAAACATCCAGCGACTTGTCAAAATTGGGTGAGTTATGCCACAGAGTTTCAACACAGGAATCAAACTGACTGCAATCAACTCCAGGTTTTCTGAACTTTAATCCAAAATTCTCAGAACGCATCATAGTAGGCTGGTGTACCAAAGATTGCAAGTACAGTTTGTCTGAACTTCTCATGGATAGCAAGGAACTGAAAGTCATCCTATATTTGATGGTTTCAGCTAGATATCACAAAGAAAGAACAAGTTTACAGTATCACTAGACGTCACATTCTGTTGACTTACTGAAGGGAGGGAGAGGTGGAAATCATTCAAGACTGTACCACAACCTCCCAATTTGGTACTGCAAAAAAAACCACTTGATTTTAAATGTCAAGGTATTAATTTTTCTGACTCTCATGTAAGAATTGAGGATTTTTTGAAGACCTTGAGTGAACTTTGAGGCAGAGCTAATTTACATTTGAGCATATTCATGAGTGTTTTCAACATGTACCTTAACCAAATTGCAATGTTTTAAAAGTTTGGTTCAGTCTACTATACAAAACATTTTTACGTGATCTACTTTGATGTAACGCATGCAGTAATGGCTGAGTCACAACTCTGAAGGCACATCAAAACCAATATCATAAGCACTACCTGAAGTATGATACCAGCACACCACTGTTCAGGAAATACACAAGAAATAAAAGCATACATGATCGCTGAGGAATGTATGATCACAAAACATATTACTCTTCTACTTGACCAGACTACTTTTGCACATAATATGCATCTTAGAGATGTGTAATAAATCACACCATTTGTGGTTTTCATCCCACAGTAATTCCAAAATAAATATACTTAAAATCGGCAAGACAGGTGAAACAATAGAAATTCTGTGGGAACAGATTCAGATATCCAAGCCTGAATACTGCTCTCCAGCACCTATGTCAAGTAGTCATTGTGTCAGTGTGTTGATGATATATGTTGGAGAATTACCTCATTGTTCAGGTCGTTGTTCACTGCCAAGCTACCTTGTATCCATACATGTGCACACTTCTATGAGGGGGTCAATGAACAGCAATCAGGATCAGGGTACCTAGCTGATTTTTTTTTGCTCCCTTCAAAACCTGCCTAAGATTCACAGACTTTGAAATGAACATCAGATCTCCTGGTCTGTTGCACATCACTGCTACCAAAACAGTCACTGAGGGAGCTAAACACAAAGGCACAGTATCTGCTGCAAAACAATTTTTTGATCATATATTTATGGAGGTTACATCCCATCATCTGTGAAGCATTAGGATGACAGGAGTTGGGTCTAAAAGATGGCATTTGGAACTTGTTTGTTTGTTTGTTAGTTAGATTTTAAACTTCCATTGAAATGCTTTTTTTTAAAAATGATGATATAAAGTATAATCAAATTCATCCCGTTACCTCAACTCACACTCTCGGAAACACAATTTCAAATTCGTGACACTATACAGATTTGTGTAAACTGATTTTGGCAATGCATTTTACTTCAGCACTCATGGTCTAAACATTAAGCTCAATTCTCCCTGTTTTGGAGCATGCTGATGAACACTTCAATCCTTGGGGGAAAGTCAGCAGATGAAAAATGCTTTTCAGAGGTAAATCATTGTTCATAAAACAGATCTACATGCAGGTTACTGAGGTACCAGTTAGTTCAGGGCTCCATACAAATGGTAAAATTTTGCTCAACATGAGAGGAGGAGAAAGGAGATGTTGGAGGAAAAACATTGAATTTTTGGGGTTTCAACCCCCAGGAACTTTAAACTGTGAACCTTTAGGTGTGATCAACTGTAATCAATTCACAAATATTGAGGAGGAGTCTGCATCAGGAATTCAAAATGAAATTGCCAGCGACCTGATACAATGAAAATTTTCAGCAGCAATATTAAAAAATGAATGTGCTTTTACATAATTATAATGAAGAATTATATAACTCTTTTGTACATCTTCAGGACATTCCAAAAGACTGGAGAAGAACTTTGGGATTTGAAGTAACGATATCTTGATTTAGACAATGCATCATCAACTGTGCCATACTGAAAAGGCACATCATTTGGATATGAGCAAAATGATACCTCTGAAGTCCGATGTCCACTAGTGTTTGCTCTGTTTAAGGATGCATTACAAAGGCAGGTTGACTGCAAAACTTTTATCATTTCTAACTGTTTCCAGTTTCTGGCAGCAACATGCAAGTAAGATGCACCCAGGATCCCAGACATGCATACAACATGCAGGTCAAAAGGGAAGAGAAAGCAGGGAAGAAAAATAATAAGGTGACAGCCCCAAGAATAAGCAGTTAATATGGGGCAATTACCTGTCATGGCTGGTCCTGGGGTACTGAGAGGTGGGAGATGGGGGTACCCAGGGGGTCCCATCATTGAAGCAGGAAGGTTTTGTCTGGAGTCAATGTACAAGCTTCCTGTGTGAGAAAGTGGTGCAGGAGTGAGAAATCACCACTTCAGTCCAAACATACATCAATAGCGTCAAACAACCAGATCCAGTATTATTGTCAGATCCAAATGCACATTTATATGGCCTGCTCCAGGATGAATAAAGGACACTTTGAGAAAATGTCCTGAGGCAATAAAGAAATGGGTGCAATTTTATGTGACAAATTACAAATATTCAATTTGTCAATCATCACTTCAAAAAAAAATACTGCCTATTATTTTTCACCTTTTGTTTCATTTCGATGAGCAACTCATACCAAATGCATGTATGATAGTAAATCTAGCAATATTAAGTTAATGTCTATTAAAGGAGCAGGAATAATCCAAACCTTTTACTCATCATCATATACTAGTTATTTCTAAAATTTGAATAAGAAATAAATATGAAGAATTCCTCAAGAAAGCTGAGACATTGCACTTTTATCCTGAATCAGGACAATACTGATGGATGAAATTTCTTATGGCTCTCAGGGGTCTGTGTGATTGAGTTGGGATACACTCAATTGCACAGATACTTAACCTAAATCCCTGGCTAAATCATTCTGGGATTATCCATCTCATTTTCTGTTAGGATTGAAAAAGGAAGAATGCTACATGGGTTCATTAAGCTGAAGTATTTTGAGGTTAAGGCTGTGGGAACCTTTGGAATGGAGCGAATGGAGGTTTACTCTCCGTAAAATCTGTTGGTACACCCAAGTTTAGACTTAAAAAGATGACAAGCATTCAACTTCAGTTTGGAGGAAGGGTCACTCGACTCAAAATGTTAACTCTGATTTCATTCAGCAGATGCTGCCAGACCTGCTGAGCTCTTCCAGCAATTTCTGTTTTTGTTGCTGATTTACAGCATCCACAGCTCTTTTGGTTTTTATTAAGCATTCAATTTCCATCACTGAAGTCCTTTCTCAATTATTAAAAAAGGAAATTTGGATGAGGATCAGAGGGAAAACATATTTTTGGACAATCACAGTGAGACAAGTGCTTATTTTTCATTCAACATATTTAAATACTGTGCTCTTTTCACATCACAACTTCTTTCGCTTGTTACAGTAATTGTTAAACACAAGACTGAATTTTTCCTGAAGTTGATATAACAAAATGAATTGAGAGACTTATGGAAAAACATGTACATGAATTTAAAATTGGTTCCTGTTGACTTTAACTTGTAAAGTCAATGATTACATCACAAAGGGAATCAGCCTTCAGTGGAGGAAAGAACAGATTGAACATTTATTTGTATATGCAGAGCGCTGTATACATACTGTTTAAATAATGTATTAAGATATTCAGAATTTAAACATTTACAGTTAGCTCATGGCAATTTTGTTTCTCAGACCCACATATCAAGCTATTAATAAAGGAAGAGCAGCTGACTTTCAGATTCTGAAATAGCACACCAGATTTGAGTGATGTTTTGGAAATTAAGACAATGGGTGCTGAGGAAGCACAGCACAGGAGACCCAATGTGACATTTAGACAAGGATTGTATTGTTTGAGCAAATTGCTATGAGGTTCTGATCGAAGACAAGTATTTCTCCACAGAGAAAGTGAAAATGTGGACATCATTTCTACAGTTCCTTGTGGAGTAAAGGCAGTTACAAATAACTTGGAATGAGTTGCATCTTTGCCAGATCTCTGGATGCAGACAAAACAAGAGGCCACTAGAAACTGCGTTCATGTCTCTGTGTGGCACTGAGCTATTCAACTGTATCACACCCATACCTGATTCGGCCCTCACACAGTCCCTATATCTCTAAGTTCAGATGATTACAATAGTGAGTGGCTGAGCAGGAATTGTTTTTCAGCGATTCAGAGCCGTACAAAAAAGAGCTAATTTTCCTTAGCTCTACGGACTGAGCCCTTTATGGACTCCCTACCACTGACCAAATTCAAAATTAGCACTAGGAACTGACGTGGCACCTTTATCACCAATAGCAGATTTGAAAATAGACGGTGGAACACCTTTTTTTAAGAAAAAAGGGAGACAGAAAGCAGGAAACGATGTGCCAGTTAGGCTAGAGTGAATCATAGGGAAAATGCTAGAATCCACTATTAAAAAAGTTACAGCAGGTTACTTAAAAATGATAGAGATTAGTCAGTCAGCATGGCTTTGTAAAAGCAAAATTCAATTTAATTTTATTAGGATTGTTTGAGGAAATAACAAACAAGGTAGATAAAGTGGAACCTTATAGATATGATGTACTTGGATTTTCAAAAGGCATTTGATGAGATGCTGCAATAAAAAGGTTATTACACAACAGCACATGGTACAGTGGGAAATGTGTTGGCATGGATAAAAGCTTGGTTAGCTACCAGGGAATGACAAAAAAGGAATACATGGATCTTTTCAGGTTGGCCTGCTGTAATTAGTGAAACTTTACAGGGATCAGTAGTGGGGCTGCAACCATTTGCACTCAATATCATGATGACATCAAGGAAGCACCATACGGATAAACTCGCCAATAACACCAAGACTGGTGGAAATTTAAATTGTCAAGTAATAGTGTCTGCAAGGGGATACAAACAAGTGAGGGGGCAAAGATTTGGCAGATTGAGTATAATGTAGAAAAACGTGAGTTTGACTACTTTGGCAGGAAAAATGGGAAAGCACTATACTACTTAAAGAAAGGGATATTGCAGGGCATGATGCTACAGAAGGATCTGGATGCCCTGGTACATGAATCACAAGTTATATGTAATACAGCAACTGAATGACAAATGGAACGCTGACCTGTAAGGCAAGAGAAATGGAAATAAAAGAAAAGAGGCTTTATTGCAGTTGTGATGTGACCATACCTTGAATACTGTGCAGGGTTTTGGTCACCTTACTTCAAAACAAAAAGATGTAAACCAATCTATACAATTCAGAAAAGGCTTGCTTGGGACAAAAGGCTACCGAATGGGGCAAGACTGAACCTGTATTGTTGGGAATTTAGAACAATGAGGGGTCACTTTATTGAAGCATTCAAGATCCTAAGGAGACTCGATAAGGTGGATACTTGGAGGAAATGCTGTTCTGCGGGGAGACTAGAACTAGGAGGACACAATTCAAGAAAAAAGTTTCCCTTTTATGCAAGAGGTGAGGTGAATTTTATTTTCCCCTGAGGATTATTAACATGTGGAATTCTCTCCTTCAGAAAGTAGTGGAGGCTGGGTCATTGAATTAATTCAAGAAAAAGTCTGACAGAGTTTTAGTAGCCAAGGAATTCAACGTTATGGGAAGCAGACGGAAAAGTGACCATATTCAGATCAGCTATGACCTTACTGAATGAAGAGGTGGGCTTGAAGGGACAAATGATCCCCTTCTGTTTCTAGGTCTGTGCTATATTGATATGGCACAGTTACTTACAGTCTCAATTAAACTGGTAATTAGAGAATGAGCAACAAAATGGCACCATTTCTAATTTCACAGTAGACCAGTGCCTCTTTTAACTCTTCACTAATCTGCTCTCTGGTGCTTCTGGGTTGTTAAATTTGAATTTTGTAATCCCGCTTAGCAGAACAGAGGAAGCAACAACCACTGCTTGTAATATGAAATGTCAAATGGTGACTAAAGTATGGAAAACAGCAGCAGCAAACAACTGAAAACTGCCATATTAAGAGAAACTGGTTAGTAGAAGGCAGAAAATAGATAAGATGTCAAATTTAATTAAAAACAAATGGGCTGCAGATTGGGAAAGTCAGAGATCTACATACTGCAAATACAAAGAGGGAGATTTAGAGTAGAACAGAAAGGCAAAATAAAATATACAAGTAAAGCAAACAAAAGTAATCATGAGGAACTGGAAAAACCTGCAAGAATTAAGCAAAATGCTGGTAAACTTGAGCACAAAGAGCAAGATAAACTGTAAAAAAAAATGAAGTTAATTTCACAAGACAGGCATTGTTAAAATAGGCTAAATCTGCAGAGCAGAACACTGTAAACAAAGAGGAGGTTAGGAATTAGCAATTAAGGGGAAAGTGTCACAAGGCTGAGCCGCAAAGCTCTTTGTTAACAAATAATTTGATGCGCAGCGCATTAATGGCTGATTTTCATTTTACTGATTTGCAATACACATCGTTCTGTTATAACACGTGTTTCATCAACACGATTTTGCTGTAATGCGATTAACGAATTGGGAACGCCAATAGTTTAAGCGCTGTTTCTAAAGAGCGATTTTTCTATAATGCAGGGTTGCACAAGAACGCAACCACCACATTATAGAAGAACTGCTATAAACACAGATAAACATATGAAAACCAGGTTGAAATCTGGTTCACTGACTGCAAGTTTGGCTCTGTTTCCCAATCTATGTCAACCCACCACCCTGAATTCTCTCTTTGGGATTCTAGGAGGTGACCAGAAGCAACTTGTTCAAATGATCAGTCTTCTTGTGCACGGTACCTGGAGTGTTTCACATGAAGTTGCTCAGACAGTCCAGGCTTATTGTGCAGAATGATGGCACTATGAATTTGATTCCAAAACACATACACACTTTTGGTTTGGAAATGAATGAGATTCAGAGGCAGATAAAACCAAACTCCTTTCCTTTGCACAATAATGTTGGCTGTTTTCCCTGTCTTTCCTAAATAAATTAAAATATATAAAAGGTAAACATAAATTTAAAAAAAAAAGGCCTGCTTGGCACCTTTTTCTTGGGGTTAAAACTGAGCAACAATTTATTGAATTGCCATGGCCTAACAAACAAAAGATTAAGCATCTTTAAAGCTTCACCTATGTGAATACCTTATCTATAAATTTAAAGCTATATCTATCTCTATATTTTGGAGTCTATACCTGTACTGATGTGCTGGTTTGGTTTCTGCGAATGCATTGTGCTGTGACAAACCGAGGGCTGCATGTTCCCTTGTGACTGGATCAGACCAGTTTGTGTGAAGAACTGGTTTAGGGAAGAGCACAAGTCCGCAAACTGAACAGGATCGAGTGACCAGTTATTGAGATCCGCCTGTTTCATACTCTCCATCAGACCTGCGGATAAAAGGCATGACAGAGTGTTAAGGAGAGAATCCAGGGAAACAAGAGGCTAAAGAACCAATGGGTCCACAGCCTGCAGGCAAAGCAGGTATCTTTTTAATGAAAAGGCCAACTGCAGTAACGTAAACAAAAGGATTAATCAAACAAAACATCAAACTAAAATTCAATAAAATAAAAACACTGATCTCTGACCTAGCTCCATACATTGAGCACAAATTCTATCAGCCAATTTTGTTGTGTGCACAGGATCAGGTTGGTTTGTGGATGTGTGGTGAGCATGGCATGACAGAACAGAATAAGCCTACCATTTCAAAACTTGACTCTCAAGCAGAACTAGATGCAAACTTGCACAAGATTAGATCCATAAATGACTGAAAAATATTTCTGCTCTGTAGCTTGGAGATGATGTGCCCAAATTGTTCTAGGATATTACAGGAGAAATAGTATCATTTAACTTTCTCCAGAAATTATAAAACAGAAAGGCACATTTTAATTATAATATTTGAGGCCTAAAATGTATTTCAGACACTCAAGTTTACATTTTAATTTTAAATTGCCTGGTCTTTACTTTTCTTAAAAACATATGTTCAGAAGAAAACAGGAATTTGTACCTTGGAGGGCTCCAGTTAGCCATAGCAGGTAGGGAGCACAGCTCCACATATCAATAACCTACCTTGAAACTGGGAGAGATCCACATCAGACCAGTTGAAACTGCTAGCAATACGGAAACTCTCCTTCAGAGTGTCCAGATTCATGCACCAATCAGAAGGAATGCCTACAACAGCCATAAACCCATCAAAGAGCATTAGAACAACATAATGAGGACTTAACACATATGATTAAAACATTGCTGTGAGAATTATATCAAGAATCCAGCTATTTTTGCTCTTTCTTAATGTCATGTCAGCTTGGCTTAGTTAGTAGTTTGAACCTCAACTGATTTGAACACCTAAATTGGGCTTAGAAAATTCTACCAATTAATTTCAATAAAAGAGATTACTGAAAAAAAAACTAATTATTCTTTGTGAGACCATGTGTACAAATTGGCTGCTGCGTTTGAGTAATTTGGGATTGTAATGCCATTTGGAATATCGTGAGAATTTGAACTCATGCTTGGTCTATCCTTTCTCCTTAAGCCAATGATACTGAGACAATACATAAAATCCCGGCCACCATTTGGCTGATTAACAAATTCAGGAGAATGTGAGCATTGCAGGTCAGAGTCGAAAAGTGTGGTGCTGGAAAAGCACAAGCAGTCAGGCAGCATCTGAGGAATGAACATTCTTGATGAAGAGCTTATGCTCGAAACATCGATTCTCCTGTTCCTCGGATGCTGCCTGACTGCCTGTGCTTTTCCAGCACCACACTTTTCAACTCTGATCAGCACAGATTGAGAATCAAATTTGGGACTGTATAATTCATCCACCTATTATTACATGATTTTAAAAAAGATCCAAGTGAAAATATACCAACAATCTTTATGCAAATGAACCTTAAGCATCTGACATGTGGTGGAAGCAAGTGTTCCTGAAATAGTGGTTATGGTGCATGGAGAAATAAAATACAATTACTTTAGCACGTGGCCAAAGATGTGCAACATATTACATTGGATGCATGCTCAGTATTTTATCTTATCATGCTCATGTTTACATGCTTCTTTCCCCATTATAATGAGAGGCAAGGCAGTTAGGAGGAACACTTCATAAATGTGCTCCACTGAACTACGTGGTGACTCGAGCTTATGACAATGTGATAGGTTGCACAGCAAAACTGCACGGAATACATTGAAAACCATTTACCTTAGTACATGCCAATACAGCATGTATAGAGCAAATCTAAAAGCTGGCAATGAAAGAGATAGTTTAATAGCTAGTCTGCTGAACGATTCCCACCACTACCACCACGTCATCGCTTTTGCTATGCTTCTTCCCCACCTTACCTGCCCATTCTCCTGTTTTCCACATCTGTGACTTGCCACAAGAATCCTATTTCTTTCACTTCACTTCACCTCCCCCTTTGCCAAACGCAAGTTGCATTCTTCAACCAGATTTCTAATGTGGTTGATATCAACAAACACATCGAGTTAGACCCCACTTTTCGACTTCAGCTGGATTTAGCCCTGGATATTATAGACGTTTGAGCAACACCTGCAGCATGGTGCATGTGATTGCAGAAGGATCTGAAATAATATTTACTAAACATTTCCCAGCAGTATCAGTGGCTAAGTGAGATCATGGTGCACTTTTCTCAGGGGGTGGTAGATGGGGTCTAACTCTATTTCCTTTACCACAGGAAATATCACCACCACAGGAAATGACATCACCAACCCAAACATATAAATAGAAAGCAGGAATTTTCAACATTGCTTCGCCTGAGGCCCACTGAAGATGTTACCTAGTAGGGTAACGAAACGTTTGGAAATGAACCTTCCAGCTCAGCGAGCAAACCTACATCCAAAACCTCAACCTGAGCTACAAATCTTCTCAAAACTCGCTATTAACACTTCCTATCAAAAGTCATCAATATTGTACAGATAATAACTTTCCTTCCAGTACATTACACTTCAATGTTGTACAATCCTCTTCTGTGATGCTCTTAATTCTAACCTCAAAATGGTCCATTGCTCCTAAAACTTGTGACAGATGACAAACTGATCAGTACTTCACTTAAGTGCTACATAACTTAAAAACCACTCACCCAAGTATGAAAGGGCACAAGGGAAAAACATTTTCAATGAAGTGATTGAGGATATAACTTTTGTATGGCAGTTCTGATATACCAAAGTTACTAAGTGAACTGATGTATAATCATCGATACAGTAACTGTACAGCCACCTAATAAGGAAAACTGCTGGCTTGCTTGGTTAATTTTGAAATTATTGCTAATAAATCACATTTGTTCATCTGGATTTTGGAGAAAGTGAGGATAGCAGATGCTGGAGAGTCAGAGTGGAGAAATGGGGCACTGGAAAAGCACAACAGGTCAGCAACATCCGAGAAGCAGGAGAGTCGACCTTTCGGGCATAAGCCCTTCATCAAGAATGCCCAGGGCTTATGCTCGAAACATTGACTCTCCTCCTCCTTGAATGCTGCCTGACCTGCTGTGCTTTTCCAGTGCTACACTTTTCGACTTCAGCTGGAATTAGCCCTGGATATTATAGACCTTTGAGCAACACCTGCAGCATGGTGCATGTGATTGCAGAAGGATTGGAAATAATATTTACTGAACATTTCCCAGCAGTATCGGTGGCTAAGTGAGATCATGGTGCAGCAGTAAACCTGCAGGGCTGTGATTAGAAGAAACACATAAATATCACATTCTATATCTTGTCAAACAAAACTATTTTTCTAGCAAGTTTGTACAGTCCAAACATCAGCAGCTCTGGAGAGGGATAAGGGGTAGAATACAGTCACTCGCTCACTCAAGGTGTGCACTCTAGATCCCAAAGAGCAAATAAAAAAAGATATTTGTCATGTCACTTTTCACTATTCTGCCTATCATGATTGGTTTTTGACCCTTTGATCAACGGAACAGTTCCTTTCCACCTCCTCTGACCAAACCTATAATGATTTATGCATTTCTAAGCAATCTCCTCTCAACATTTTCTTCTCCAATTAAGAACAGCTTCAAGTTCATCAGAGTGTGAAGACAATGAAGAATGAGTGCCAACTTGGGAATTTGGGGCAGCTAGAATACACTGAGTAAACTTTTCTCAAACTATAATTTACATTAACAGTTAGCTCCTGGCTTGGAACTTCAAAACTGAAAGCTATTTACAAAGACTAATTTCACAAAAACTGCCTGGCAGTTATCTGGCAATTACTTAAAAGTGGTTGACTGGATAGGTGTTATTTTCTGTAAAAAAAAGTCAGGTTCATAAAAACAGACTGTCACAACTTTTATGAGTACATAAAAAGGGCGGGGTTCTAACACGCTGGACATTCCTGAACAGGTTGATTAAAATATATAAAAAAGGGTGGAGCTCTTGAGGCACAGTGGTAATGTCCCTACCTCTGGTCCAGAAAATCTGGGTTTAAATCCCAACTGCGCTAAAGGTTTGTCATTGCATGACCAAGTAGGTTGATTAAATAACTACTGAAAAATGTGTTGCTGGAAAAGCGCAGGTCAGGCAGCATCCAAGGAGCAGGAGAATCGACGTTTCGGGCATAAGTCCTTCTTCCTGAAGAAAGGTTTATGCCCAAAACGTCGATTCTCCTGCTCCTTGGATGCTGCCTGACCTGCTGCGCTTTTCCAGCAACACATTTTTCAGCTCTGATCTCCAGCATCTGCAGTCCTCACTTTCTCCTGATTAAATAACTATAAAGGGAGAGCTAAAACAAGCACTGGTCTTTTAGAAATAGAGACAGGAGAAATTATGAGAGAGAATAAAAAATGGTAGCAATACTGATGAATATTTTGTAGGTCTTTCTTTTCAATAGAAAACACAAGTTAAATATCAGAACAGAGGACAAGCTAGGGACTTTATAATGGTAAGTAAATTAATTTCAGCTGAGAAAAGGTACTGGAGAAACTGAAAGAACTAAAATCCTATAAAACCCCAGGATTGAACGGTCGACTTTCCAGTGTTCCAAAAGAGGTAGCTGCAGCCAGAGTAACTGCAATTTCCACGATTTTCCAGAATTCTCTAGAGTCTGGAACAATCCTAGTGACTTAAAAGTTAGTAAATGTAACAAAGCAGGGAGCAGGAAACAGGAGGCTGCAGGTCAGTTAACCTGATATCAGTCATTAGTATTGTGCTGGAATCTATCAAGGCTGTCTTAACAGTGCACTTAGCAAATCCACATGTCTCTAATCTATATCACTGATTTAGGAGAGGGTACTGATTATGTTTGCTAATGATACAAATTCAGATGGGAATACAGATGGGACACAGAAATATGGAGAGGTTCACCGAGCAATTGACAAGGTGACAAGGCTGTATCTGGGGAAACAAAAGTATTTGAAACATTGTTTCCCCAAGCTGGTGAATCGAGATCAGAAGGGCACAGTTTCAGGAGAAGAGATCAATTATCAAGGGTTAAAACATAGAGAGGTTTCCATTTGGAAAATTCTGACAGTGTGGAACTCTTTCCTATGGAGAGTTCAGTGTGCGCCATCACTGAATAAATTTATTCCCAAGAGAGAGGTTTGTACTCTCAGGGAAACAAGAGATATGGGGAATGGCAGGAAAGTGGAGTTGAACACAAGCATAGTCATGATTGTATTAAGAAGCAGAGCAGGCTCCACGGGCTGCATCTTTTCTCTTATTTTTATTTATGTTCTCCAATCTATTCACGTTAATATAGTCCTACATTCCTGGACTGATTCTTTTAAAGCTTTCCTGGTTCTCTCCAAATAAAATCTTCACATCCTTCTTACAACATAGTCCGTAAGACCATAAGACATAGGAGCAGAAATCAGGCCATTGAGTCTACTCCACCATTCAATCGTAGCTGACAAATTTCTCAACCCCATTCTCCCGCTTTTTCCCTGCAATCCATGATCCTCTTGACAATGAAGATCTCTGTCTTAAAATATACTCAATGATGTGGCTTCCATAGCCTTCTGTGGCAATGAATTTTATCGATTCACCACTCTCCAGGTGAAGAAGTTTCTGCTTAACTCCATTCTAAAGGGTCTTCCCTTTATTCTGAGGCTATGCTCTCGGGTCCAAGTCTCTCCTGCCAATGGAAACGTTTTTCCAACATCCACTCTGTATAGGCTGTTCAGCTTTCTGTAAATTTCAATTAGATTCCCCCTTCTAAATTCCATCAAGTGTAGACGCAAAGTCCTCAAATGTTCCTCATATGTTTAGCCTTTCATTCTGGGGATCAATCGCGTGACACACCTCTGCACCCACTCCAGGGCCAGTACATCCTTCCTGAGGTATGGGACCCAAAACTGCTCACAATACTTTAAATGTGGTGTGACCACAGTTTTACAAAGCCTCAGAAACATTCCTGCACTTATATTCTAGTCCTCTTGAAATAAATTCCAACATTGTACTTACTACTGACTCAACCTACAAGTTTACCTTAAGAGAATTTTGGACTCTCAGCAAATTTGCACTTCAGATTTCTGAATTTTCTCTCCATTTAGAAAACAGTCCCCAGAATTGGACATAATACTCCAGCTGAGACCAAAATAATGCTTTATAAAGGTTCATCGTAATTGTTTTGCTTTTGTATTCCATGCCTCTATTAATAAAATCCAGGATCTCTGTATGCCTAATTAACCAGTTTCTCAAAATGCATTGCCAACTTGGATGACTTGTGCACTGTATAAAACATCTGATCCCTCAGCATCTGCACTTCCTTTTGAATTGTATTTCTAACTTTATATTGTGTCTCCTCATTCTTCCTACCAAAGAGCATTCACGCTTGTGTGAATTAAACTTCAGTTGCTGTGTGTGCGCCCATACCATTGGCTTATTTATATTCTCTTGAAGTCCATCAGTATCTTTTTCAGTTCACGAGAGTTAAAACGTTTGGGATCTTCATTTTGAATTTTAATTTGTGCTCCGCACACCTAAAACACTAGGTGACTTGTAGACATGTCTATTAGGTAGTTCTTTATCAAACATCTTTTGGAAGTCTACATGCAATGCACCAAACATATTAACGCTGCTGCCTCAAAAAACTTCAAACTAGTAAAACACAATCAATCTTTTAAGATTCTGAACTGGCTTTCCTTAAATTTCCACATTTGTCTAAGTTATGACTAGTTTTGTCCTTTTTCCCCCCACCACAGCGGTTAAACTGTGTGACCTGCAGCTGCTCAACTAACCGTTACACTTTTGAACAGTATGTAATATTTGTGATTCACCAGTATCTGAGGAGAATTGAACAATTATTGACAGTGCTTCCACCATTTCCATCCTTATTGCCCTCAGTATCTACAGATACAACACTTGAGGTCCGGGTGATTTTAAATACAATTAGCCTTTCTAATTTCTCTTATGAGGCTCTGTCTCTTCCATTCCATTGTGCAGCTCTCTTTCTTCTAATGTTACATCCTTGATCCCCCTTCCAAATTACTTTAAACTCTGCCCAACAGGATGACACATGAATACTCCAATTCGCACCCTCCAACACTATTGAATAATCAATATAATTCCAAAACCAAAGTCAGAAGAGAGGGTAACTGAGTCTTACCGATATTGCAGGCCATGTGCTGCTGTTGGTGATGGTGGTGCTGCTGCTGATGGTGTTGCTGGTTTGGCTGGTGCTGCGGATGTTGGTGCTGATGGTGCTGGTGGTGAGTGTGTTGTGCGTGGATCTGATGTTGTGCCAGTTGCACTTGTGTCCCTCCCCCACCGCCTCCGAGGCTGCTGGCGTGGCTGTTGGCCAGACTGTTCTGTCCGCTGTGCGGATGGGTGCTGACAGTACTGCTGGGAGAATGCTGGTAGGAACAGGATGTGTGGGTTGGCTGCGATGCCTCAGAAGGCAGATTAATCATTCCTATGGAAAAAAGATTGAATATCAAAACTGTGACATTCTTGCACAAAAACCATTAATCATCCTGAAATCAAATAAACACTAAACAAATCCCCACGATTTTGAGAAAATGACAATAATCTCAAATGTGAACATTAATTCACTGGACTATGAATATCTTTTGCTCCTATAAAATCTAGGTAAATGTTTTAGTCTCATTGAGCAGGTTGTAAAGATTGGGTGAAAAAAGATGAAGTGAAACAAGTAGTAATATGAATCTTTGCTTCACGAGCCTATTTTATATATTTAGCAAGTACAAAGCATTCAGAAGGATATGGTCCTGGGAACAAATAAGTTACAGTCGATCAGTTCCTTCCATCTTATTAAGATATCAACAGTATGGATATAGGGCATGTAAGATAGCGTACTTGGCATTTAGGAAAGACAGGAAGAGATAATTTGGAGAAATACACAGTATTCTAACATAGAATTGCTTTCAATCTATATGGAGGAGTGTATATATCTGCAGGGGAACCAAAGTCACAGTTTATCTACATAAAAATAAAACTACGTTAATCTTAAATTAAAATTACAAGTCCTTTGTAAATTGCGCAGGAGTCAGTAATAACAGATATGAAACACATGGAAAAGTGACATATACTACACTAACACAAATGTTAGAAAATAAAACTACGGATAGCCATGACACAATGTTAGGACAGGCAAATTTAGATATTTTGGTCACAGTACAATTCCAAGAGTTTGAAAACATTCCTTGCTTTTGAAAATAAAATCTTACAAGCTGCAGCACAGCTTTACCAACTTATTACTCTGGGCCACAATCCCAATTTTTTGCACAAGGGTTATACTGCAATGTTGTTATATGCCGAATCAGAGAGTGATTTGTTTCTGCACATCCCACCTAGCATGTCACCATGGTCATTTACTAACAGCTGGCACTTTCTCCACAGGAAAGAAAGATATTTCAGGACTATCAATTCCATTAATAATGCCTTTTATTTGCCTTATGAGTAACCACCTGATAACATGCACTTTCTTCCTTCATAGCAGAGCAGCAGAAGGAGAGCAAATAGCACTATATCTAGCTCAGTCAGCAGCTGGAATAAGCTGAGAGGTACCAAGAGATTTATAAGGCTGGCTTTCCAAGGGTAGCAGGTACATGCAAGCTATGACACAAACAGTTCTTAAATGTCAAAATATTATTATTGCAGAAAGTAGTTAAGGTCCCAAGTTAGATGCAGGTCTCTGCAAATGCAGATCTGTTTCTCTCAACATTCATCCACATTCTTAAAAAAACCAAGATGCAACATTAACTCTCTTTATCTTTCAAACACTCTATATCTTTTCCAATTATTGAGAAAATAATAAGACCCAGGATTATATTTTCATGTGTGCAAATACAAAGGAAATATTACATAATCACAAATCATCTTGGGTTTAAATGTTTTTGATAAATGTTACATAACTCTATGTAAAATAATTTTATGATGTATATAATATATGCTATGTGTATAGAATGCATAGTGCAAGAGAACATGGGAAATAGAACACACATAGAATACATAATACACACTCACCCTGCTGGCTGAGGGACTGCTCAAAGACTGATTTATAAAGGCTACGGAAGGAGGCACTCAGATCTTCAAAGTTGTATTCTGAGAAGGGTGGCTTTGTGTCCCTCTCAGGGATGTTGTATTGCTGTTGCTGTGGTGTTAGACTCTGGGGAACTGAATCAACCCGGTTTGTCACCTACATAAATGAACACACATGACTCGGTACAGAGTGTAGGAATACGACATTAAATGAAAATTCAAGGTTATATATAGGAGCAGAGAAGCAGGCTGACATGGAGCTATTAAATTAAATATTAAGTTACATCAGATCTTATAATGCAAAGATGAGACTGAATGGATAGGATGAACTCAAGTACTAACAAGTGCTGAATTTTCCTCCAAACCACTACTCAAGAATAAAGAACTGATGGTCGAGTAATCTGTTCGCAATCTAACACAAAAAAGATTATGGATATCTTTTATCAAAACTCACACCTTTTAAAAATTATACCAATGATATTAAATAAACTTTTCTCTTCCAGATGTTAGCTAACCTCTTTGCATTTTTAGCATTGTTTTAAAGTCAGAAAGTCCTGCACACTCAGTTTTCCTTCATATTTTCTTATAGCTGTTTGTAATATGTTAAATAACTCTGGATTTTGTGTTTCTCATTACTTTAATTTATATAAAACGTGATGTGGTTCCACTTCAGTTGTAACTACACTTTATGGCTCAGTAATTACATTACACAGTTCCTAAAATTACTGGTATTTACAGCATAGAAACAGACATTTAACTTCACAAGTATAAACCAGCTCTTAAGTTCCATCTGAGCTTCTTCTCAACAAACTTCACCTTATACGCTACATGTTTCTAACCATTGTCCCTCGTACCTATCTTGTTCTTCTTTAAAGTTATCCATCCTATTCTGTCTCAACCATAACATACCTTAGCAAGTTTAACATTACCTGTGCGTAATTGTGGACAGAGCCAACATTATTCAGGTTGACAGAGGCTAGACTTGCATCAGACAGGCTGTTGTTAAGGCTGCTGCGAGGGCTATCACTTCCATCCTGATCCGGATTATATAGTGTTACCTGCACAAGCAAAAAGCCCATTATTTTTGAGGTTTCAAGAGCAGCATGGCGATGCTCCAACAAATAGCAAATGCACTGCACAGAGGCTCTCGAGGCCCACTTTTGCATAAGCTTCACGAACTGGTGTTAGATTTGAAAGTCTTGGAAGAAATACTAAAGGGGTGTGACATTGCATTGCTCTTCTTAAACCAACAGTGCAGCATAAAAGCTTCCTATCTATATCAAAAGGAAGCTTCTGTACAGTTCAAAGAACAATTACCAGAATGTGTTTTTACATGAAAGCATTAGCAGATGAACAAGTTGCTGCATGTAGTAAACTGACAGCATCAACTTGTTCAAACCCATATGTTCTGGAAAAAAAAGCTTTCCTTCACTTCAAATCCATTAACTCCAAATCAACCAAATCTCTTTGCAATCATTCTGGTTTATATAACACTACAGATTCAAACATGATACCTAAACTTTGATGTACTCTGTAATCCCAAAATGAAATGTGCTATCCACAGTAGACCACAAAGATAAAAATGATTATTAGATGCCACTTAGAACAGAAACTGATGGCCATATACACTTCATGGTAAGGTCCTACAGAGTGCTACTGAACAATGAGAGCTTGGAGTGCAGGTTCATAGCTCCTTGAAAGTGGAGTCGCAGGTAGATGGGATAGTGAAGAAGGCATTTGGTATGCTTTCTCTTATTGGTCATTTTATTGAGTACAGGAGTTGGGAGGTCATGCTGCGGCTGTACAAGATATTAGTTAGGCCACTGTTGGAATATTGCGTTTAATTCTAGTCTCTTTCCTATCGGAAAGATGTTGTGAAACTTGAAAGGGTTCAGAAAAGATTTACAAGGATGTTGCCAGGGCTGGAGAATTTGAGCTATAGGAAGAGGCTGAACAGGCTGGGGTGTTTTCCCTGGAGCGTCGGAGGCTGAGGGGTGACCTTATAGAGGTTTACAAAATTATGAGGGGCATGGATAGGATAAATTCCCTGGGGTGGAGGAGTCCAGAAAGAGAGGGCATAGGTTTAGGGTGAGAGGGGAAAGGTATGAAAGACACCTAAGGGGTAACTTTTTCACGCAGAGGGTGGTACGTGTATGGAATGAGCTGCCAGAGGAAGTGGTGGAGGCTGGTACAATTGCAACATTTAAAAAGCATTTGGATGGGTGTATGAATAGGAAGGGTTTGGAGGGATATGGGCTGGGTGCGGGCAGGTGGGACTAGATTGGGTTGGGATATCTGGTCGGCATGTATGGGTTGGACTGAAGGGTCTGTTTCCATGCTGTATATCTGTATGACTCTATCTAGTTTGGTTAGTGCCAGGCTGCAGCACAGATAAAACATTTTTGTGCTTCAGAATGTATTGTCAGAGGCAAAAAAAAAACCTAGTACAGAATGCAGTGCCCTCTCTCAACAACTTATGCAACAAACTTGATTCTAAAAATTGTATAAAGCCATCCTGCTTCAGTACTAATAGAATTCATATGTAATAACAAACTTGCAGCCTGAGCTACTTTTAAAATGTTACACCAAGTGATAAGACTAACCACCAATAAATCATTTCAGCATTGGACAGCTCAAGATGCTTCCCCCAGACATAACTTATTCTGGAAGAAGAAACTTTTCCACTGTAACGCTAGATGTTCATTACCATTCAAGCAGACATCGAACAAAAACTATATATCTACCACTTAATGAAATTTTAGTGATAACATGGACCACTACTGGTTTAATCACACAAGTCAGCTTGAACATGAGAAATCCTGACTGGGTGACCACATATCGACAAACCTGAATGAGGTTATAAATAATCTTAAGGCTATGATGTAATCCCTATCGTAATGCAGCAATTGTTCTCAATTTGCTACTTCGGAGACTCATCATCCTTGATTAGCGTCTATATTCTCATACAATCTCTACCATGGAAACAGGCCATTTCACCCAGCGAGCCCATATCAACCATCCGAAAAACATCACACCCAGACCTAGCCCCCTACCTTATCCCTGTAACCCTGTATTTTCCATGGCTAATCCACCAGCCTGCATATCCCTGGACATGATGGACAATTTAGTATGGCCAATCCATCAAACCTGCACATTTCAGGACTATGGGAGGAAACCGGAGTAGCTGGAGGAAAACCACACAGGGAGGAAGTGCAAACTTCACATACTAGCAGTTCAGAGGAAGGGTCACTTGATTGAGATTTTTCTCCACAGATGCTGCCAGACATGCTGATATTTTCCATTTTTATTTTATTTTCCAATTTCTATTTTTGTCACTGATTTACAGCATCTACAATTCTTTCAGATTTTATTCTGGAATTCAGCTCTTGCGCATGTTTGATTCAAGGCTGTAATGAGGTCAGGAACTGTGTGCCCTGACAGAACCCAAATTGGACATTGATAAGCAGACCCTGCTTGATCATACTATTGATAACATGTTCCATCACTTCATCGATAAGCAAGAGCAAATCGATGGGGCAGTCAGCATTGTCTGGTTGGATTTGTTCTGCTTTTTGTGTACAGGACCTATCTGGGCAACATTTTACATTGTTTGGTAGATACTAGTGATGTAGTTGTACCAGAGCTGCTTGACGAGGGTGCAGCAAATTTTGGAGCACAAGTTTCAGTACTATTGCCAGAATGCTGTCAGGGGCTATAGCCTTTGCAATATCTAGTGCCTCCCAAATGGTTCTTGATATTACATGGAGTAAATCAAATTGGCTGAACATTGGCTTCTGAGATGCTGGGAATGTGCTGAGGAGGAAGAGATGGATTATTCAGTCCACTCTCCTGGCTGAAGATTGTTGTGAATGATTCAACCTCATCTTTTGCACTGATGTGCCAGCCTCTTCTATGATTGAGGATGGAGATATTTTTGCAGCCACCTCCTTCTCCAGCAAGTTGTTTGATTGTTCACCACCATTCATGAGTGGATGTTGCAAGGCTTGGATCTGATCCTTTGATTGTGAGTTCGCTTAACTCTATCACTTATTGCTAATGCCGTTTGGTAGGCAACTAATCCTATGTCGCAGCTTTATCAGGTTTGTAAGTACACTTAGTGCTACTCCTTTTGCACACTTAATTGAATCAGGATTGATCCCTTGGCTTGACTATAATGGTAGAGTGGGTGATATGCCAGGCCATGAAGTTACAGATTGCATTGGAGTACTATTACTTTGTTCTAATGACCCACAGTGCCTCATGCATGCTGTCTTGAGTTGCTAGTTCTGTTGATAGTCTGTCCCATTTAGCATGGCAATAGTGCCACGCAACAACATAGGGTACTATCAACATGAAGGCAGGACTTTGTCTCCACAACAATTGTGCAGTAGTCACAGTTGCATTGGCAGCAGGTGCATTTGTGTGGAGAAGGTAAAGTAAGTTTCTCTCTTGTTGGTTCCCTTACCACCTGCTGCAAACCCAGTCTAGCAGCGATGTCTTTTGTGACCCAACCAGCTCAATCATTAATGCTGCTGCTTAGCCTACTCTTTGCAGTGGACATTGAAATCTCCCACCAGGAGTACACTCCTAGCCCTTGATACTCTCAGTGTTCCTTCTAAGTGTGGCTCAACATGGAGCAGCATAGCATCAGCAGCCAAGGGCAAACAGTATGCAGTGATGAGGAGGGTTCTTGCCCAAGCTTCACCTGATGCCATGAGACTTCTTAGTGTCTGGAATCAATGTTCAGGATTACAGGGGCAATTCCCTCCTGTGTACATGTGCTGCCACCTCTGCTGGATCTGTCATGCCTTTGGGACAGGACACACCCCAGGGGTGGTGGCGTCTCGGGCATTGTCTGTAAGGTATAATTCTGTGAGTATGACTATGTCAGGCTGTTGTGTGGCTGGTCTGTCAGACAACTCTGCCAATTTTGGCACTATGACCCAGATGTCAGTAGGACTTTGCAGGCTTGACAAGGGTTATTTTGCCGTTATCATTTCTGGTGCCCATGTCAAACCCATGTGGTCTGTCGAATTTCATTTCTTTTTTGAGCCTTCATAGCAATTGATACAACTCAGACTTGCTAGGTCATTTCAGAGGGCAGTTAAGAGTGAACCACATAACTGTGGGTCTAGAGTCACAAGTAGCTAGACCAGATAAGGATGGCAGATTTCCTTCCCTGAAGGACACTATTAAGCTACTAAGTAGGAAGGGTGAGTAGGTTTAGATAAATTGGGGAACTAAGTTAAAATATATGGTGATACATAAGCAATGTCAAACATTTAAAACATTGCCTCATAACTTGCAATAAATATATATTCATAGAACATAGAAGAATACAGCGCAGTACAGGCCCTTCGGCCCTCGATGTTGCGCCGATCCAAGCCCACCTAACCTACACTAGCCCACTATCCTCCACATGTCTATCCAATGCCCGCTTAAATGCCCATAATGAGGGAGAGTCCACCACTGCTACTGGCAGGGCATTCCATGAACTCACGATTCGCTGAGTAAAGAACCTACCCCTAACATCTGTCCTATACCTACCCCCCCCTTAATTTAAAGCTATGCCCCCTTGTAATAGCTGACGTGGAAAAAGATTCTCACTGTCGACCCTATCAAAACCCCTAATCATCTTGTACACCTCTATCAAGTCACCCCTAAACCTCCTTTTCGCCAATGAAAACAACCCCAAGGTGCCTCAGCCTTTCCTCATATGATCTTTCTACCATACCAGGCAACATCCAGATAAACCTCCTCTGCACCCGTTCCAGTGCCTCCACATCCTTCCTATAGTATGGCGACCAAAACTGCACACAATACTCCAGATGCAGCCGCACCAGAGTCTTATACAACTGCAACATGACCTCAGTACTCCGGAACTCAATTCCTCTACCAATAAAAGCCAGTACGCCATATGCCTTCTTCACCGCACTATTTACCTGGGTGGCAACTTTCAAAGATCTGTGTACATGGACACCAAGATCCCTCTGCTCATCCACTACTACCAAGTATCCGACCATTAGCCCAGTACCCCATCTTTTTGTTACTCTTACCAAAGTGAATCACCTCACACTTAGCTACATTGAACTCCATTTGCCACCTTTCTGTCCAGTTCTGCAGCTTATCTATATCCCGCTGTAACCTGCCACATCCTTCCTCACTGTCTACAACTCCTCTGACTTTCGTATCATCCGCAAACTTGCTCACCCAACCTTCTAACCCCTCCTCCAGGTCATTTATAAAAATGACAAACAGCAATGGTCCCAAAACAGATCCTTGCGGAACACCGCTAGTGACGGCACTCCAAGATGAACCTTTGCCATCAACTACTACTCTCTGTCTTCTTCCAGCCAGCCAACTCCTAATCCAAACCTCCAACTCACCCTCAATGCCATACCTCTGTATTTTTTGCAGTAGTCTACCATGGGGAACCTTATCAAACGCTTTACTAAAATCCATATACACCACATCTACCGCTTTCCCCTCGTCCACCTCCTTAGTCACCTTCTCAAAGAATTCAATAAGGTTTGTGAGGCACGACCTGCCCTTCACAAAACCATGCTGACTATCCTTGATCACATTATTCCTATCCAGATGTTCATAAATCCTATCCCTTACAATTCTCTCTAAGATTTTGCCCACAACAGAAGTGAGACTCACCGGCCTATAGTTACTAGTGTTATCTCTACTCCCCTTCTTGAACAAGGGAACCACATTTGCTAGCCTCCAGTCTTCTGGCACTACTCCTGTAGACAACGAGGACATAAAAATCAAGGCCAATGGCTCTGCAATCTCCTCCCTGGCTTCCCAGAGAATCCTAGGATAAATGCCAACAGGCCCAGGGGACTTATCTATTTTCACCCTTTCCAGAATTTCCAACACCTCTTCTCTACATACCTCAAAGCCATCCATTCTACTTAATTGTGACTCAGTATTCACATTGACAACAATGTCCTGTTCCTGATTGAATACTGACGAAAAGTATTCATTCAGTGTCTCCCCAATCTCTTCAGCCTCCACACGCAACTTCCCACTACTATCCTTGACTGGACCTATTCCTACCCTAGTCATTCTTTTATTCCTGACATACCTATAGAAAGCCTTAGGGTTTTCCATAATCCTACCAACTAAGGACCTTTCATGTCCCCTCCTTGCTGCTCTTAGCTCTCTTTTCAGGTCCTTCCTGGCTACCTTATAACTCTCAATCGCCCCAATTGAACCTTCACGCCTCATCTTTACATAGGCCGCCCTCTTCCATTTAACAAGGGATTCCAATTCCTTATTAAACCACGGCTCCCTCACACGACCCTTTCCTCCCTGCCTGACGGGTACATACTTATCAAGGACACTCAATAGATGCTCCTTGAACAAGCTCCACATATCAATTACACCCTTGCCATGAAGCTTACTTTTCTAAGCCACACATCCTATGTCATGCCTCACCGCATCATAATTTCCCTGCCCCCAGCTATAACTCTTGTCCTGTAGTGCACACTTATCCCTCTCCATCACTAGAGTAAAAGTCACCGAATTGTGGTCACTGTCCCCAAAGTGCTCACCTACCTCTAATTCTAACACCTGGCCTGGTTCATTACCCAGAACCAAATCCAGTATGGCCTCACCTCTTGTTGGCCTATCTACATATTGTGTCAGGAAACCCTCCTGCACACATTGGACAAACACTGACCCATCTAACGAACTTGAGCTATAGCTTTCCCAATCAATATCAGGAAAGTTAAAGTCCCCCATAACAACCACCCTATTACTTTCACTCTTCTCTTGAATCATCCTCGCAATCCTTTCTTCTACGTTTCTAGGAGTATTAGGAGGCCTGTAAAAAACTCCTAACAGGGTGAGCTCACCTTTCCTATTCCTAACCTCAGCCCAAACTACCTCAGATGGCGAGTCTTCATCCATCGTCCTTTCACTTCAATAAAAATCTTGTGGAAAAATTGATCCAATTATGGTTAACAAGAGACACTAAAATAGAATTAGATTCAAGGATGGGGTGGACAGTATTTCCAAAAATACATTAGGCTGAGGGTTGCGAGCATTTTAGAATTCAGTGAAGATGGCCAGAAATTGAATAGACAGAAACAGAATGAATATAAAGTAGCAAGAGGTGTAAAGACAGATTGGAAACAATTCTATATGTATGCAACAGGGAACGAATAACAAAATTAAATATGTGGTCTTTGGAGGCAAAGCCAGGAGAAATAGACAGTGTGTAACCTGCAGAAAAGTTTTAGAAAGTGTGGGAGTTAGGTGTAGTGGGAAAGTGAACTTTTTCTTTTTTCCCCAGTTGCTTTGTTTTCCTAACTATTTCCACAGATTAGTGAGGGGAGGACCAGACCAAGGCCCAAGAACTTGGGATTATTAAGAAATTAACTTAGAAGCACCAGGGATAAGTAAAAGTCAGAGAATAAGAGGAGATTAAAGTTAAAGTAAATGAACATCTTTCAGATTAACCCTGATAACTGTGCGGAGATGCACTTTGGAAGAAATAACTAGCCAAGGGTGTACTCATGAATGGCAGGGCTCTCGGAAGCTCAAAAGACAGAAGAATGTTGGGGTGCTTATCCACATATCCCTGGAAGTGGCAGAGTGATCAATAGGGTAATTAAGGCATCATTTGGAACACTTGCTTTTTATGAGGCACAGACTATAAGAGAAAGAAGTTATGTTGAAGCTCTACAAAACTTTGGTTCAGGCACGGCTGGAGAACTGTGTGCAGTTCTGGTCACCACACTATCTGAAAGATGTAATTACATTCGAGGGGCTGCAAAGGAGATTCAACAGGATGTTGCCTGGGATGGAGCTGTATAGCTATGAATAGCAGCTTGATAAAGGTCATATTGCTTTCTGTAGAGCAGGGAAGGCTGAAGGGGAACCTGATTAAGGTGTATAAAATTATGATTAAGATTATGATTTCTCAACCTTTAAAGTACTTGGGTGAAAACGGAAATGTTTAAGGTTATGGGCCATGTGCTGGGAAGTAGGAAGTTTGCTCAACAATTTGTTTTCTCTTTTCCCAAAGGCCTGAATACTTACTGGTGCATGGTGGCATTGGTGCAATCAGCCTTCATCATGCGAGATTAGACAGCAAGGAACCCTCAGTTTACTCATGAGTCACAACCAAAATCAATCCACTAAGTACTTCACTTAAGTTCTGCCCCTAACTACTGGATCAGAATCAACCATCAATTAACAAAAGAACAAATGCAGCAACCTTAGCTTGTAATCTGGACAAAATCAGCAAAAAATGCACATTTTAAAGGTTCAGTGTGCATGCTGTATTTATTCACACAAGAATCCTTATCATATAGGAATATTTAGCTTCATTTCAAATAAAAGCAACCATCAGGTTACTTCTCAGTGTAATTTATCATTTAATCACAAAACCCAATTCAAGCTTCCAAGTGAATCAAATCAAAATCAAAACACATTTTCCTTCAGAAATATCTTTTTAACAGAAGTGAAATAACCTCAAAGTTCCAAAGTATTTTACAGCTAATAATGTACTGTTAAAAGGTGGTCACTATAAAATAGAGACAACATGGTGGCAGTTTGAGAGAGGCAATCTCTCAAAAAATAACATGCCATCTGTTTTTGTGATGGCAACTGATGATGATAGTGGCAAAGACACTGGGACAACTCCTGTGTTATTCGTTGGAAATGGTGCTATAGAATCTTTTACAGTGACTTGGCATTTGGGTCCCCAGTTGAACACTTCATCCAAAAGATTGTATAGTACTGCTCTTAGTACTGCTAGCCAAGAGTTCTATGCTCTCGTCTTTAAAATAGGATTTGAATATGCAAATATTTGATTTTGATGAAAAAGTACAACCCATTAAGCAATCGCTGAAATACATCATTAGGATTAGGAATCATTATGATTAGGTATTGCACATAGCAGAAAATGACAAAGAAAAGCAAAAGAAAATACTGACAAAACAGACAGGATCAGCTGTACAGAGAAAAGAAAGACACCATCACCAGGCTTTATCTCCTCTGGAATGTTCAACTGAATAATAAGATTACCCAACACGGACTCACTGAATTGTACCCAAATAGAATTCTATAAACAAGTTCTAAAATAAACTCTCAATTCGTCTTCAATCCTACTATGCAATTTCAGCAGCATGTTTATTAGATCTCTGACCTATCTGAATAACAGCCCTAGCCCAGCACTCTGCAATTTAGAGAAATTTCAGACATTGTCATAGTAGTTCAATAAAAGGTAAAGTTGCCATCATCCTACCGGACCATAGGGTTCTCTCATGGAGGGCAAACGTGTGTTGTGGAACCAGACTCAAGCAAGAAGTTAACCCCATAGGAAGACAGAAAAAGACTGGAAGCAAATGGGGAGGAAAGAATAGAGGATAATTTTCCTCTTACCCATTTTCCTCCCTACAGCAGATGCTTATCCAATCAGCTATTTTTCATATGTATTTCCCAATAGCACTAGCAAAACGTAAAAGACACTTGGACAGCTATATAAACAGGAAAGGTTTAGGGGGATATGGACAAATGTAGGCAAGTGGGACTAGTTTAGTTTAGGAAACCTAATTGGTGAAGACAAATTGGACCAAAAGGCCTGTTTCCATGTTGTATGACTCTCAAACACAAAATATTTAATTGGAAGAGGCAACAGAGAATGGCCAGATCCTGTCCTTATTTAATGTCTCCATGACCTGTACAATCTTACAATCCTCACTGGCAAGTGCATTTAAAAACTCAAAAAAAATCCAATTAAATAACTATCATTTAAACTAAAGCCAATTACAAAAACATTCCTTGAGAATTTTGTTTACTGTCTGGTGAATGCTAAGGGGTACAAAATGGCATGTGAGAACTTGGGTGGGGGTGGGGACAGTGGAAATCAGTCCAGAATGTGCAATGTTGAGTTTAGAGCTAAAATATATTACTGGGGAAAAATTGAAATTTTATTCCAGATCCAGTGTCCCACTTGATTGTAGCCTAGGAATGACAAAGCTTGCCTTTCTGCAGCACAGGCATTCCTTATCTTAACAAATAATACCGCTCGTTTTTAAAAATAAACTCTTCTAACTGGTATTTATAAACTAGAACAGAATTTCAGAGTGCATACAGAAGGAATCCTTCGTGTTCCAGCATTTCTGAACTGAATCAACTGGCAAGATACAAAAAGGATTTAAAAACTTAAATTTGGAATGATGTACTGTGCATGCCAGGCACAGACAGGACAAAGTGGCACCCCATAGGGATTCTCGACTGATGTTATGACATCTGGGGAAATTCTAATTGAAGGTTGGAACCCTAAAAGAAGCAATCTACTGAATTGCGAGTCATTCCGGACTGATCCTGCAAAGGATACTTTTGTAGGACGATGCAAAATCCAAATAATTTAAACCAAAAAAAAATTAGACGTATCCATTATTTACAACTTTCAAGTTAATTTCTGCTTAGACCTGCCCAAAACATTTCAGAGGTTAATTACAACAAAAAGCTTTTCTACTGCTGTGTAATTTCCCTTGCTCTGATTGTGAACTGCTTTAATGTAAGTTTGTCCTAATTTAGCAGTGCTCTCACAAATCAGGGGAGAAAAGTGGCATATTAAAGATGACTAATCCTTACCCAACTGTGATTTAGAAAAGGATGAAGCAATTAGATCTAATAACTCTTCTTAAATAGATTTCAGTAATTGCTTTCGCTATTGTATAGCTCACAGGAAAGTTGCTTCCTCACTGTTTGCAATATTTAACCAAAACTACAGTGACAAAAGAGAAAGAAGTGAAGAAACAGTACTTTGTTAGTCACAGTGTTAATTGCCAAGGTTGGAGAGGCACTTCCAGAGATGATGCAGTCCATTCCTAAAGGCTCGGAATCCAGGCTGTAAGGTGTTGAGGCCTGGAATAAAGCAGCAGAGCACAGGGACACAGTAATTAATCACAACATCGACAGCTCAGAAACTCCCATTCACAGGTTAAATTACATGATAGGAAGATGAGAATCAAAGTAGATATCTAAGGCACATATGCATTTTTAAAAATTGAACTACTGTTCTACCATAACAGAACAAGTCCAAATGCAACAGTAGGCTACAGTTTTAAATTATATGCAACAAATTCAATGTTTGATTTCTCAAAAATAAACTTTCCTTTTTCCTCACAGACACTGAAAATATCTGCCTTCTCATATACCATTCAAATATTCTATGGCAAGACCAGCCAATATACTTCATCTGTCCACCTGATGTGGCATTACATTAGACGAATGGCAGCTTGCTCTCCATAGACATGCATCTTATTCATTCCTGTACCACTTCGTAGACAGCTATAAGAGGGGAACGCTCCAAATTTCAAGTTATATTTGGAGACTAAAAATAGTTATCATTTAAAATTCATTTATCACATTCTCAGCTCTCCTCCACTCCCATAGCCAAAATAAAGTTGAATCCTACTTATGCCTACTAGAAGGCCCAAACAAAATTAGAACTGTTTGGACCCAAAATAGACAAGCAATTTCTTCGAAGTCCCTCTTGCCGCCACACTTCAGCATAGTGATGTCCATTGCTTTTGCACCCTTTGATCATTCAATACAACCAATTTGAAGTTACAGGCGTATGTTATTGTTATGAATTTTCAAGTTAAGAACTAGTCAGCTGTGTTTTAAAAAAAAGTCAGAAAATAGACAAATGCCTACAAATCATCTGCTCACTATTATGCACTTTGAAACAAATGTAGGTAAATCAGAATTTAATGTGATGGTTGAAAATTTGGTAATATTGTAGTACTGTCAACTAGTTGGTAAATTAAAAAAATCAATCTTTTCTTTGAGAACAGCTGATACACTTCTAAAGGTGTGCAAAAGTGAGTTAACCTGGGCCAAGTACTTAGGGCATGGTTGGGAACATGGGACTGGGATATCATAGCCAAATCAGAAACACAGTTCAGAGAGGGGCAGGACTAATTGCTTAATGTTCTAGGCTGTAGCTCTAAGTTACAGCTCAATATGCAGGATAGAAAGGGAGGTAACAGGAGGGTAAGTAGTGTTTTTGGTTAAGGATAACATTACAGTTGTACTTGGGGAGTATAACCTTGGGAGAATGACCAGCGAAGATATATAGGTGGAACAGAGAAATAAGAAAGAAATATCACCTTATTGGGATTGTACCATAGGCTCCCAAATAGCCAGCAGGAAATTGAGAAGGAAATATGTAAGGAGATCTCAGATATCTCTAAGAATAATAAGGCTGTAATGGCAGGAATTTTAACTTTCCAAACATAGACTGGGATTGCCACAGTGTCAAGGGCTTGGATGGAGAGGAATTTGTTAAGTGTATACAAGAAAATGTTCTTATTTAATCTGTGGATGTACCTACAGAAGGAACAAAACCTGGACTTCTCTTGTGAAATAAGGCAGGGCAAGTGACTGGACACTTTGAGGCTAGTGACCATAATTCTATTAATTTTAAAATAGTTATGGAAAATGATAGACCGGGTCTAAAACGAAGGTCAATTTCAACTGTATTAGGCAGGGACTTCTAAAAGTTGATTGGGGAGGCTGTTTGCAGGTAAAGGAATAGTTGGCAAGGCTTTCAAAAATGAGATAACAAGAGTACAGAGTCAGTATGTTCCTGTTAGCGTGAAGGGCAAGGCTGGCTGATGCAAGGAATGCTGGATGACTAGAAAAATGGAGACTCTCTGGTCTAAAAAAAGGCATATGTCAGACATACACAGTTGGGGCTGAGTAAATCCTTAAAGTATCAGGGCAATAGGGGTATACTTAAGAGGGAAATCTGGAGGGCACATGAGATAGCTTTGGCAAGCAAAATTAAGGAGAACCCAAAGAGATTCTACAAATACATTAAGGCCAAAAGAACAACTTAAAGATCAATGGGGGCGTCTCTGTGTGGAAGGAGATGAGAGATATTTTGCATTAGTATTTAAGGTGGAGAAGAACATGGAAGCTAGGGAACTTACGGAAATATACAATGATGTCTTAAAAGTGTCATATTACAGAAGAGGTCTTCAAATGCAAAAAGATAGATAAATCCCCAGGACCTGATCAGATGATTCCCAGAACTTTGTGGTAAGCTCGTGAAGAGATTGCTAGGCCCCTTGCTGAGATATTTGTTTCATCGACAGCCAAGGGTGAGGTGCCAGAAGACAGGCAGGTGGCTAATGTAGTGCTATTATTATTTAATAAAGGTGTTAAGGAAAAGCCAGGAAATTATAGTCCGATGAGCCTGATGTCAGTTACCCACCACTGGAGAAGATTCTGAAAGACAGGATTTACATTCCTTTGGAAAGGAAAGGACTAATTAGGAATAGTCAACATGACTTTGTGCATGGGAAATCGTGTCTTACTAACTTAATTGAGTTTTTTGAATAGGTGACAAAGTAAATTGATGTAGGCAGAGTGGAAGACGTTGTCTATATGGACTTCAGCAAGATGTGCGAAAAGGTTCCGCATGGTAAACCGGTCAGCAAGATTCAATTACATGGAATCCAGGGGGAGCTAGCCAACTGGATACAAAATTAGCTTGAAGGTAGAAGACAGAGGATGTTGGTAAGTGTTGTTTTTCAGACAGAGGCCTGTGACCAACAGTGTGCTGGGTTCACTGTTCATCATTTATATAAATGCATTGGATGTGAATACAGGAGATATGGTTACTAAGTTTGCAGATTAAACTAAAATTGATGGTCCAGTGGACAGTGAAGCAGCTTCTGTCAGAATGCAACAGGACCTTGATCAAATGGGCCAATGGACCAAGGAGTAGCAAAAGGCATTTAATTTAGATAAACATGAGGTGTTGCATTTTCCTAAGGCAAACCAGGGCAGGACTTAAACAGTTAATGGAAAGGCCCTGGGAATGTTACTGAACAATAAAACTTGAGGGGTTCAAGTGCATAGTTCCTTGAAAGTGGAGACGCAGGTCATCGGGGTGGTGAAGGCAGCGTTTGGCACACTTACCTTCATTGGTAGTCAAATGAGTATAGGAGTTGGGATGTCATGTTGGGGCTATACAGGATATTGGTGGGGCCACTTTTAAAATACTATGTTAAATTCTGATCTCCTTGCTTTTGGAAAGAATTTGTTCAACTTGAAAGGGTTCAGAAAAGATTTACAAGGATGTTGCTGAAATTGGAGAGTTTGAGCTCTCGGGTGGAGCTGAATAAGCAGTAACTTTTCCCCCTGGAGCGTCAGAGGCTGAATGGTGACCTTATAGAGATTGATAAGATTATGAGGGGCATGGAATGGATGAACAGCCAAGGTCACTTTTTCCCCAGGGAAGGAAGTCAAAAGCTACAGGGCATAAATTTAAGGAACGGAGAAACATTTAAAAGAAATCTGAGGGGCAACTATTTCACTTCGGGCGTGGTGCATGTATGGAACAATTCGCCAGAGTAGGTAGTGGTGGCAGTTGCAATTACAACATTTAAAAGGCATTCGGATGGGTACAATAAATAGCAAGTGTTTGGAGGGATACAGGCCAAATGGTGGGAAATGGGACCTAATTACTAAGGTATCTAGTTGGCACGGATGAGTTGGAACAAAGGGTCTGTTTCTGTGGTGTGACTATGACTTTACGTCAGGCAGAAATAAAATACACGATACAAAAAAACCGTAGACATCGTTCTTTGTATTAAACCAAGGCAATGATCGCTATTGACTTTTGTTATCCAAGTAGAGCAACGGGTAGATATTTGTTTGTAATTAATTGTAGAAATAATGCAATATGGCAATATTTCATGATTGTCACATTACAACTCCAAGGCACTCCTTTGCTGCCAAACAAAATCATCTTTAACTATCATCTCTCTCACATGGATTGCTATTTCATAATCACTTAAAAACCAACATTTAGACCTACCCTTTCTCCTGATCGCGGCCTCTTTTTTGGCCGTGTGGGCAGTGTATCCTCCTTTGGATTAGTGTCAATGGCCCAGTATGAACCCTAAAACAAAAAGCACAAGGTTGGAGACAGCCACAATACTCATGACATTCCCTTCTATTACAGGCACAGTGCATGTATCTACAACCATGTGGACAATCAAGAATGATAACGTGATTCTCTGTACGTGATATCATGTATTGCCCTTGAATACAATATAAAGAATAATTTAATATCTGTTAAAAATTTAATTTGCTGCAGATACCTTGGCATTTGATTTCAATCCTTCCCTTAAGGTTTCTTAAATTCCAGAGTTGATTGACACCACCCAATATCTACTTACAGGTATCCCCCACTTTTTCAACATTCGCTTTACGCCAATTCGCTTTTACGAAAGACCTACTTTAGTACCTGTTTTCACTAACCGTAAGAAGATTTTCACTTTTACAAAAAAGTGCATGCAGCGAAAGTGGTGCTGCCAAGTGTCTTCCCTGGGAACTACACTCAGCATCAAGCCGCCATATCTTTCAACTATGTGTGTGAGCATCTGTGCTTTATCATGGTGAGAGATTAATAGATTTAGTTAAAAATCACACAACACCTGGTTATAGTCCAACAGGTTTATTTGGAAGCACTAAAAGATGAGAGACTTAACAAATAATCCAATCTTTTTCAGTAGATAATTTCAGTTACATCACACTGTAAACTTTAGCTATAAATTCTGTGTCTTACAATCTTATTCTTCACAATCACCTGATGAAGGAGCAGTGCTCCGAAAGCTAGTGCTTCCAAATAAACCTATTGGACAATAACCTGGTGTTGTATTATTTTTAAAGTTTGTACACCCCAGTCCAAAACCGGCATCTCCAAATCATGACGTTATTAGATGACCTGCTTCCTCTCCCTCCTCCACCCCAGTCTTCTGTACCTCCCACTCCCCCAACCTCTGACAGCCTTTACTGTATGTCAGTGTTAATTTAGGGTTTGCGTGTTATTTGGTATGATTTGGTAGGTTATTTCTTGGGTCTGGGAATGCTCAAAAAATTTTCCCATATAATTTAAGGTTAATTACTTCTTCACTTTACGCCATTTCAGCTTGTGAACCATTTCATAGAAATACTCTACTTTTGGGATACTGGGGGACAACTGTATTGAATTGAGTCATCCAAGGATGTAATAATGTGCATCTCTTAACATATATGCTGGATATGTACTCATTTGTGTTCCATCAGTCTCAGTCAGTGGACTGTTTACACTTTGATAACAAATGGTCATTAATAAATTGTTGGGCTCTCTGCAAGCTAAAAAAAGCTGACAAACAAACAGCAAACTATGAATAGCTTCATCTGATGAATTCAGTATAAGATGTCTTGCAGAATAATTAACTAATACTGTAATTGCACTAAGGTTTCCCCATTCAGTTGCACATTTGGCCTGGCAAAATAAATTTTAACTCTGCATCTTAATGATTCTGTGCAGTGTTTAGAAACCTGACTATAAATGTATGTTTTCTCAGTACAGAGAAACTTCAATTATCTGAATTTTGGATTATCCCAACAAGATTGCAAGATCTCGATGCTTGACTAAACTGTGTTATCTGGCATTCGATTAACAGAACTTTTGATTATCCGAACAAAATACTCCCCGTCCTTGTCATTCAGATAATCAAGGCTCCTCTGTATATTATCTGGGCTCATTACCAAAGGTTGCTATACAACTGCTGCAAACCATATGTCTAAAGAACTAGCCAAAACAAAGTGCAGGGGATATCTAGTGTCAGGAACTTGATTGAGTTTTTTAAAGAAATAACAGAGGATTGATGAGGGCAGAGCGGTGGATGTGATCTACATCGCACTCAGTAAGGCATTTGACAAGGTTTCCCATGGGAGACTGGTTAGCAAAGTTGGATCTCATGGAATCCAGGGAGAACTAGCCAATTGGATACAGAACTGGCTCAAAGGTAGAAGACAGAGGGTGGTGGTGGAGGGTCGGCTTTTCAGATGGGAGGCCTGTGACCAGTGGTGTGCTACAAAGATCGGTGCTGGGTCCACCAATTTCCGTCATTCATATAAATGATTTGGATGTGAACATCGGAGGTATAGTCAGTAAGTTTGCAGATGACACCAAAATTGGAGGTGTAATGGACAGCGAAGGAGGTTATCTCAGAATACAATGGGAGTAGATCAGATAGGCTAGTGGGCTGAGGAGTGGCAGATGGAGTTTAATTTAGATAAATGCGAGGTGCTGCATTTTGGAAAAAGCAAATCAGCTCAGGACTTATACACTTAAAGGTAAGGTCCTCGGGAGTGTTGCTGAACAAAGACACCTTGGAGTGCAGGTTCATAGTTCCTTGGAAGTAGAGGTCGCAGGTAGAAAGGATAGTGAAGGAGGCATTTGGTATGCTTTCCCAGAATCGGTCAGAACATTGAGTAAACAAGTTGGGAGGTATTGTTTTGGCTGTACAGGATGTTGGTTAGGCCACTTTTGGAATATTGCGTGCAGTTCTGGTCTCCTTCCTACGGGAAGGATGTTGTGAAATTTGAAAGGGTTCAGAAAAGACTTACAGGGATATGGCTGGGGTTGAAGGATTTGAGCTACAGGGAGAGGCTGAATAGACTGGGACTGTTTTCCTTGGAGCGTCGGAAGCTGAGGGGTGGCCTTATAGAGGTTTATACAATCATGAGGGGCATAGATAGGATAAATGGCCAAAGTCTTTGCCCCTGGGTGGGGGAGTCCAAGACTAGAGGTTTAGAGTGAGAGGGGAAAGATATAAAAGGGACCTAAGGGACAATTTTTTTCACACAGAGTGGTGCATGTATGGAATGAGCTGCCAAAGGAAGTGATGGAGGCTGGTACAATTGCAACATTTAAAAGGCATCTGGATGCGTATATGAATAGGAAGGGTTTAGAGGGATAAGGGCCAAGTGCTGACAAATGGGACTGGATTAAGTTAGGATATCTGCTCGGCATAGATGAGTTGGACCTAAGGATCTGTTTCCGTGCTATACATCTTAATGGCTCGACTGAATACCAACGAAAATAAACAAATTAATTATTCAAATTGAACCTCTCCAAGTTCTTCCTACATAAAATGGTCAATACCAAAATATGATAATTTTCCTTATGAAGCACCTCCTTCGGACTGATCTCAACGTCATTATCTCACGATACAAACACACAGGTCTCACTACTGACTGCACTATACGAAATATGACTGAGGTAATTTAGCAGCTCATATGAAAAAAATGTGGGTCTAAGAATTTACCGTTCATTTAAAAGCTGCTTAATTCTGTAAAAATAATAACCTTATCACTACTTATATATTCAATAGAAATTTCTCACAATTTTGTATTTGAACACATTCATACAATGAACTAAAGACAGACATATAAGACTTCACTCCTTAAGAATGATTTTAAAGGTAAAGCATTATAGGATCGCAATTAATATTACACATTTATGTCTTTTTTTAGTGTTTGATAATTGGAGGGATACATTACTGCACCAAATTTGCACATTTTGCTTGATAAATAACGTAACTTTCAAATGTTACATCCTAACAATGATTTTGTGCAGCAGTTTGGAAACTGGACTATGTGTTGTTTCAGCATATTAGTGAAAATTAGACTATCCTCAAGCAAAGTGTTCCTTCCTTCTCCCTGGCAAATCAATGGATACCTAATTAATTCGTTTTGATTTCTGTAACTTTGACTAATTTTTTTCAGTTTATTTTAGAGTCATAACATCACATAGACATACAGCACAGAAACAGGCCCTTCAGTCCAACTCAACAATGCCGACCAGATATTCTAAATTAGACAAGAGGGGATTTTGGTCACACTTGAGCTATGTTACATCATGAGTGAACATTCTGAAACATTAAACTGTGATAACACAACGTAACTGTTTAACCAATAGGTAAGGAAATATTCTAGAGTGGACAGTTTGCTTAATGCCTGAAATGGAATGTTTTGGCAGCAGCAATGCGCAATAACAGCTGCAGTCCAACTAAAAAAAACACATTCTCCTATTAAAGGTTGCGACACTTGACATTGCTCAGGTTGATATGTGCATGATTTATGGAAATACTATAGTCATCTTTGGAATTTTGCATAATCACACAAAGGGCAAATCTCATGTGCACGTATGGCTCCATTGTTGCAACATATGACCATAATCCAAATTAGGTATATTCATCAACTGTGAGAATCAACTCAATTGTGGAGCTTCAAAATGGAAGGCTTTTTTTCCCCCCCAATTGTAAGAGGAGTTTCTAAAAATTATGATATTCCAATAACATTAAATAGTGGGACCTAATCACTGTCTAGGAGTGAAGATTAGCTAAACCCTATTAAACAGACAATCAGGAGGCTGGAAGAACTCAGCAAGCCAGGCAGTATCAGGTGGTGGAGAAGTCAACATTTTGGGTGTAACCCTTCTTCAGGACTGGGGTGGGAGCTCACCCCCTTTATATGAATCTCCCCTTACACCCACTCCCAGTCCTGAAGAAGGGTTACACCTGAAACGTAGGCTTCTCCACTTCCTGATGCTGTCTAGCTTGCTGTGTTCTTCCAGCCTCCTGATTTTCTACCTGGATTCCAGTACCTGCAGTCTTTTTGTCTCAAACCCTACAAGATAAACAATATAGTAAAAGCTGATATTCCTTAGGTTAGTACAAAAATTAAACTGAAGTGAGTTGTAAAAAGCACAAGCTAAATCTAGGGCTAGCAATATGATCATGATCTAGGCACCTCAACAATACCGAGGGAAAACAAAACTAGAAAGATTAACAAGGTCAGAAATGAATATGAAATGTAAAGAAGTTGATAAACAAAAAAAATTAAAGGAATCAGCAATTAAAACATTAAATGGTGACAAAAGTTGCAAAAATAAGAAGGCGGACTATAAACTAGCAAAATTCTTTGCAACTGCAAGTGTTGCCAGAAGATAGAAAGGAACAAAAAAAGGTATTCAACCAGGCATTACAGGCTTTTTAGCCTAACATTAGCACAGCTCTAAAAGTCATAATACGAGATAATATATAAGACAAGGAGTAATTGTTTAAGTCGGGTTCGGGCTCTCTGTGTTTGTTGGGGTTCGAGCCTCTGTGAGGAGTAAAGTGAGAAAGGGGTTCAAGTCCCCCACTCGCGAAATTTGAGAAGAGTTTGGCTTGGACTGCGGTGCCATGTCGTCCGCTGCGAGGGCTTTTTCTTTTTTTTAAAAGTGTAATTTCAGTGAGACGATGCAAAAAAATAAGAGAAAACGCTGAAATTAAGCTTGTCTAACAGTTGGATCAGGAGGGGGGGGGGGGGGGGGGAGTTTCAATGTACATTGTGCCATGCTGAGAGTCTTTAATGTTTAAAAATCTTGGTTTGTTAAAGTACTGGCTCATAAAATCCTTTTAAGTAACTGTTTATGTAACTGTTTTGCCTTACTTGAATCAGGATCTCAATTCAATGTGTTTTATAGGCTATGTAATGGGGCAGATTTTGTTTTCACACTGAAATTGTACGTTATGTCCTTTTTAAAATTATATAACATGTAACCTTAAAACAAATTGTTTGAGCGCCTTGAGCCCCTGATGTGTTTGAAACTCTACAATGCATGTTCAAAAAAATAATTTGGGTCAGTGGTCATGCTTTAGCCAGATGAGAGTATTGTATTCAAATATCTTTGTTGCTGTGTTTTTAACGCAGAGTGTTCACAAAAAGAAGAGTGCATTTTGAGTTTGATGTTTTGTTAAGATTTTAGAGAATATTAGAACTTGATGCCAAGCTGTTTCAGGTCTGTTAATTATTGTTAAGACTTCATTGGCCCCCCCTCAAATTCAAAGAATGTTGATCTCTACCAAAGTTGCCACCATAATTCTGACTATTTTATATGGAAGTTTCATTTGGAGAACATATTTTAATATATTCTGCATTTGTTACCCATGAATATTTGAAATTTAAATCTGACCTGAAACTGCCTCTTCAACTGCTAAAGCACAAGCAACATTTTGTTGTTTTCTTGCTGTTCCAGACTTTTGAAATACTTTTCCTGACAGCTTTCACATTAGCCAGGTATCAATTTGTTAAAGGAAAGTAATTTTTCACTAACCTGAATGGAGGTACCAGAGGGTTCGATTTTAGGACCATTGATTGTTGTTTATAAGTGACTGAATCGTTCAGGCAATACAATTTAGAAGTTTATGAATTGTATAAACTTGATAATGTCATAAATAGCGAACAGAGTAATAGACTTCAAAGAATGCTGAAATAGGCAGACACAATTTAGTGTAGTTAATTGTGAGTGTCTTCAGACTGATAACTACCTTGGTAAGGAGGGAATGAGAGATGAAATGCAAAGATACTTTCAGCAGCTAACATCTTCTCCAGAGTTTCCTCATTCACACATAAAGCATGCCTTCGGACCACCGCCCACCCCTTCACAACCTGATCCAATGGATTCAACCAGCTCCCCAGTCATGAGCATGAAAAGCGAAAAAGTTAACAACAGTGGTCAGTACGCTTTTTGTCAGTGGCCTTCCTACGGACGTTAAACCACGTGAGCTTTACCTTGTCTTTCAATCAGTTAAAGGATATGAAGGTTCACTGATCAAGTTAACATCACAACAGCCAGTTGGCTTCATTACATTTGACAGCAGAGCAGGAGGAGATGCAGCAAAGAATGCTGCATTCACCTAGCCTGCAGCTGCTGCATACTCAAATGCGCTGTTATCCTCCATCTGAAGCATCTCTGCAAGGACGGAAGTCTCAGCAGTTTTGTGAAGCATTTAATTGCCCTTATCCAAGAAATCAGAATTGTCAGAGGAATCATGCAAAAACAGACCATATTTTGTTTTCAGGTTGGACTTTATTAAAGGAGACTTTGGAGAACTGGCCTATTTACACTTAACTTGGAAGGGATGGGGTTGTCACTCAGGACGGTGAATTTAAGAGCTTTACTGGTGAATTTTGTTTTCCACATGGGAGGATTCTTCAAATTACAATTGCTGCAACGGACTAGTACTTTTTGTTGTTGCATATTGTGTATTAATAACTTGCTTAAATATTGGCTTCCAGAGTCTTATGAAAGCTAGTAATGCCATTGGTTATCATGAAATGTGTATAGGGTATAAGCAGGCAGGGAAAGAGTTAAGTTCTGAGTTTTGTGAAACAAATGGTTCAGCTGAGCATGACTCAGATCAGATAAGAACTTACACTTAATAATGGGATGCTGGAGGCAAGGGTAATGGGTTAACAAGGTGGAAAAGCATTCATTGTGTACAGCCATTTAACAAGATGAGGTAGTATTCAGTATGAGGGGTCAGTTTAACAAGGTGAAAAGTATTCATTAACTGAAGTCAGTTATTCATTGTGTAACAGCAGTTGGATTAATCTTTCTTATTGATAATGACTAATGATACCATTACTATTGTAATGGACATCCAATCAATATTCATGTTGCCTTATCTGGATGTTCCTCCCTGTAAAATGACTATATAATTTATTAAGAAACTGCACTTCCAGAGAAGACCATGAACCCATGGGCGATCGTTCTCTCTCCCTCCAGGGCCTGGAATAAAGATGAAGGAGGTAAAACTACACTGTGTCTCTTAGCATTTTGCTTCAACTGAAGAGGGAACAGGATGACATTATTAGGTTGCAATTTGATAGATATTTCAAAATAATGAGTCTGGACAGGAGATAGGGAGAAGCTGCACCTATTGGCAGTCAGACCAGATGAGACCAAGTTTAAGTGACTGGCAAAAAAAAGCAATGGTGACAAGAGAAGCAATTTTTAAAGACTTGGCATACTGTGCCAAAAGTGTTGTGGAGGCAGATTCAACAGAGGTCTTCAGAAGGAGCAGGATGATTATCCAAAGTGAGAGGTTGCAGATGTATAGGGAAAAAGTAAAGGTAAGAGGTTGTGCTGAATTGTTCTTCTAGAGATTCAGCACAGCCATAAAAGGATTTCTGTGCTGTGTCGATTCTATGATTTTCACGCTATTGCCTGAGAAATCTTTTGGGGAGCTGGCTGTACACAAGTTGGCTACTGAGTTTCTTCCTTGGCTGTAAAGCAAATGAGGCATCAGGTGGTACTGTAAGATGCTACATAAATGCAATTAATTAATTTTAGGTCATTGGTTAGACTAGTGTCACATCATTGTGTCCATTTGTAAAACAAAGTTAAATACTTGAGCGAAGCATGCAACAGGCATTATTAGATAATACCAGAGAAAATGTTTTAGCTATTAAGAGGCTTTTTCCATTCGAAGAGTGAAGTCAAGACCGGTTCTAGATGTGCTGCTCAAACATTGATAAGATGAAAAAATCGGTTTCCACAGGTCTGTTAGTAGGTAGCAGAAGGTACAAAGTTTAAGCTTACCAAAAAAAATAGGTGTTTATTTATAGAAGAGCTATTTATAGAAGAGCTACAGAGGGGAAATAGAATTTATTAAAAAAAAAGACTTTTTTAAAAACTAGCAAAATACTTGAAAAAGATGAATAGGATATGAAAAGAAAGGGCAGAGAAGCTGGTCTAAACAAAATAAAAACTTGCATAACTGCTAGACCTCCCAGAATGTTTTACAGCCAATGAAGTTATTTTGGCATGTAGTTACTATTGTAGAAAAGAATATGGATCAGCCAGTTTGAACAGCGTGCTTCCACAATTAGAAATGCAATAATGAACATATGGACTGCTTCGTGTGATACTGTATGAAGGATAAATATTGGTCAGGTCACAAGGATGAACTTCCCTGCCATTCTTCAAAATATTGCAACATATTTTAACATCTACGCAGATAGAGAGAACCAAAATTTAATAATTCATACACAAGTCTGCAGCTCCAACACAGCAACCTTTTCTTAGAACAACCTTGATTATCTAATGAGACAGGTGGGAAGTATTTTGTTCAGATAACTGATCTGATCGTAAACAAAGGAAACCATACTGAACACAATTACTAAAAAAGCATGTTTACAGCAGTTTTATTTCATTCAATTGATAAACTGTGTACAAACACTGGATATTGCTTAAAAATTCATGATATTTTACAAATCAAATCACTTTTTGGCTAGAGTTTAACTGAAGTCTGAAAGTTTTCACTGACATATTCCTCAGGTTGATCCTGGTCCTCGGCAGCAACTGACATCTTTTTGCTCGGTGTTGTACTGCCATCCAGACTAACCAAGTGTTGTCCCTCCCTCCCCCCTCAGCGACCACCAAGCCCTTAGAGAGAGAGGCGCAAAAAAACAGGGGTAAGACAAGAGAAAGGGAAGATTTTTTTGCTGACTTCAGTTTCTGTCCTCTCATCAATATTTTAGGGAAGTAATGCTTTCCTCCTGTTCATTTCCACATGTGCTCTCCCCCATCAAAAAAAAGTTACATTAAACCTTGTCAGCTGAAAGATATTGAACTACCTTTTGTTTGGAAAAAAGTTGTCATGGGATAATGAGAAGAAAAAGCAACAGAAACGAAAAGTACAAATGCATTTTTTGACTTCCAGAGAATGAGCTGAGGAAAAAAATTGTGTTTGCAAAACAGAGGGGGTCAATGTTGAGAGGGAATCTTGCTGTTAGAACGCACAGCTTGGGCTTGCACATATGTTCTTGTGTGCTCACAGTCACAAATCTTTATTCTTCGGAAGATTAAGTATTGGAGAGCTTTTTTAAATCAAAAGTGTAAGACTTAACTCTCAACATCACATCTAGAGTATATGTTTGAAGTTAATTATTTATTAAAGCATAGTTGCACCTATATTCCTGTTCAAAATTTACAAAATGATGCATTACGTGGATGAGGAATAGAATTTTCCTACTTCAATTGAAATGCATGTACAGGGACCTTGAGATCTTGTTCGCATCGTCCGAAATTCAGATAATTGATGTTCAAATAACCAAGGTTGTTCTGTATTACACTGTAGTGTCAGGATCAAGTCCTGAAGTGAGACTTGAACCCAGAACCTTTACCTCAGGTGGGACTTCTAACAATTGAGCAATGGCAGACATTTCAGTGGGTAAATAAAGTCACATACTCATATAGCATGGAAATAGATCCTTCGGTTCAACTCGTCTATGCCAATCAAGTTTCCCAAACTGAACTAATCCCACTTGTCTGCATTTGGCCCACATCCCTCTAAACATTTCCTATTCATGCACCTGTCTGAAAGTCTTTTAAATGTTGTACCATACCCATCTATACTATTTCTTCTTGCAGTTTGTTCGATATATGCACCATCCTCTTTAAGAAAAAGTTGCCTCTCAGGTCCCTTCTAAATTGTTCTCTTCTCACCTTAAACCAATTCCATCTAATTTTGGACTCTCCTTTGCACCTTATCTATGCCGCTTATGATTTTATAAACATTTATCAATAGGTATTCCCTTTTCATCATGTGGTTACAGACACAATGGTCTCCTTGTGCATTATATAATTCTATGACTTGTGTGTTTTGGAAAGCCCAAGGAGGTAGTCACAACACTGGCGCTGATTGTTTATTCCATCCTGCTCAAAAGCACAGGATATCTGCATTGCCTTTGTCCTCTTAACCTAGGAGAACACTTGAGCCACAGCTCTGTTGGACTGCATCCCCTGAAGCTGAGAAACACTCCACTTTGAACTGAATTTAAGCAATTTCAAATTATAATTGAGTGTTCCTAGTGAACGTGACCAAAGCGCAAAACTATTCTCCAATTCAGCATTAATCAGGAATCTCATTCAAAGGTGAGTGTGGCTGACACAGGAATGGAAAATAATGCAGTAGGTGGTGCTATTCTGAGACTGCGGTTGAGTCACATTGTTTGAAAGACCACAGAGATCTTCACGCTGCATCTAATTGTGTGGTATCTGTTCTATGGGTGCATGTTGTTGATTATAGGTGTCTGAAATGGAATCAATTCAAATCCTGGCATTGAAATCCCACACCTTGATGACAACACAAAACTACTTAAAACAAACACAATGAGCTTGCTCCCTTAGTAACGGTAGACATATTGCGTCATACAAAACAAAACTCTAGATTGCGACAGCAAAACATTAACATCTGCCAAAGAGGGCGTGAACGATCAGCACAGGAGTCCTAAACTGTAAATGTCTGCCCTCAAGAGTCTGCCCTACTATCGGTCAGCGAATGTTAGTAATCTATGAAGAGCTAAATCCAAGATGTCCATGTTAAGTGAATTGTATCCTCAAACAACACTGCCTCTTACGATTACTAAAAATAGAGCCAACAAAATGAAAACAAATGTAACAGAAAGGATTAAACACTTTTAGTCTGTCCTAAATTTGGCTCAGCAGCAAATTGAACACATTGGAAAGGAGTTCTATCCAAAATCACTGTCATGGGTGAGTGCCAGGAAACATTCCCTTGTGCCTAAAAATACATTTGTCAGGTGACACAACAAACATTTAAGACAACACCTGGTTTCTGATCGAAGCACATCCTCCCAAAACACAAGACAATTGGATATAAATCCAAATCTAGTTAAACAAATTGGGGATAGAAAGTATCCAAACAGAAAATCCCAACTTCACTTTCATTCAATAGAACTTTGTTTGCATAGATCTCTACCTTTAAATGGTAGAAATACCCCATTGTATCGTTTACAAATTTGTTTTCTCCACAAACATAGACAGACTGCCACATATTCAAATCAAATACAGAGATCCCCAGGCAAGCTCTGCAAATATTGACAAATACTTGAAGACTTTTTACAGATTCTAAAATAAACGCAGGGACCTCCCCCTCAGGTCTTAGGTTTTGATTTTAACTTCCTAAAATCAGGAAATCAAGTACATAATTCCTCTGAATGTTATCATGCACTATGGCTAGATCTGGATGAAAAAGAATCTCATGACTAAGCTAAGCAACTTGCAATCTTGGATAAAAGTCCTGCAGATACTAAAAATGACAATGTGATGGAGAAACACAGCAGGTTTTACAGCATGTAGGATGGAAGAAACAGAGTTAATGCTTTGACTCCAATATGACTCTTTCTCGGAATATGTCAAGATCACTTTGAAAATGCCTTATAGCCCTGCTAATACTTATAGTTCCAATATCAGCAAAATAAGGTGGTGTGATAGGCCTGGGAATTGTCTAACATGTTCCCTTCCAAACCAGTATCTTTTATTATCACCTTGAAAGTTTCCTTGCTCATTGAGCTGTTCGACTCTTGTCCAGTAAAAACTTGAGTTTGAAGAGTAAGGCATGGAGGATATAGCATTTTATAAAGTGCTTTTCATGATCTCAAGGTGCCCCAAATTGTTTAACAGCCAATCACCTGTACCTAAAATGTTTCCCTGTCATAAAGTGGGAAATGAGGCAACCAGTGTGTACACAGCAAAGTCGCACTAGTAGCAATAAGTTGAATGACCGGACATTCTTTATTCAGTACCACTGCCTGAGCAGCGATATTGGCCAGGACACCAGACAAACGTGCCTGCGCATCTTTAAATAGCATGAGATCTTTAATGCTGGGTGAAGACACAGAAGTGACCTCAGCAGTTTAATTTCCTGAAAGACAGCAACTATGATTGTGCCATCATCTTTTACTAATGTGGTGAAGTGTCAGTCTGGAGTGTGCACTCAAGTCCAGGAGTGAGAACTGAAATTATAGGTCAGTGTGTTTTAAAAACAAGGCCAACACATGATCAAGGGAACTACTGGCTGCTTTGGTATTGTGAAATTCAATGCACAATGTATAGGAGCAGCTGTTATAGTACTGGGAGTCCACATGATTATAAACTTCTTCTTTAATTAGTCCCACAGTACATAGAAAGCATTCAACAGTAATTAATTTCTTGGCTTCAAAGTGCCTACTGGGAGATTGGATAGTGCAACGTGTGAAGATATTCGCCAGTAAATGGAGTGCAGGTTTAAATTCAATCCAGATGAAGGGGATGAAAATATTCCATCTCAGCTGATGGAAGTGTGAGACTGTCAAACAGCATTCTCAACCCACTTCCTGGTGGGCATGTACACAAAATAAACTGTCCCTAAATTCAGCACAAAATGACTATCAATATGTTGGAGATTACCAATAACTAGCATTGTACTGGACCTGCACAGTATTGTAACTACAAGTCATCAGATGCTGGAAATTCTGAAGCAAAGAACCCATCTCCTGACTCCCATAGCCTGTCCACCATCTATGTAGCACAAGTCATTAGTGTGACTGAATACTGATCACTTGTCTGAATTGGTGCAACTCCAAGACTCAAAATGCTCAATATCATCCAGAACAAAGCAACCAGCTTGACTGGCATCCCAGCCACCACTTTCAACATTCATTGCCTCCACCACTGAAGCAAAGTGACAGCAGTGATTACCATCCACAGGATGCACTGCAGCAACTCACCAAGACTCATCAGCATCTTCCAAACTTGCAAACTCGACCACCTAGAAAGACAAGGGCAGCAAACACATGGGAACACCACACGAGCAAATTTCCTTCCAAGCCATGCACCATCCTGACATGGATGACATATTGCTATTCTTCACTGCATCAAATCCCTGGCATTTTCTACACCACACCTAAGGACTGCCACAGTTCCAGATGGTGGCTCTCCACCACCTTCTCAAGAACAGTTAGGTATGGACAATGAGTGCGGGCATAGCCAGTGATGCCCAAACCATATGAAGTATTTTAAAAAACTTGGGATGAAATGGGTATGCTTCTCTCAAGTGGAGGCTGAGACAGAGGAAACACAAGATTGAACTTGTATTCAACTCAGTGTTGAAACTGAAAAAAATCAGAGGAATCTCAATTATCTGAATATCCATTATCCGAATTTCGGATTATCCAAAGATCTCAAAGTCCTGATAGAAACATTACATCAAAGACGTGCTTCCAACACTGATTGCGTCTTTTGTTTACATTGATTAAAAGTGAACTGGCTTACTGAAATGCTGCCAAGAACAATACTGGACATCGATGGGAGCCCAGGCACCGTCTCCAAGTGACTGACCTCCCGCCCTCCCTCTCCCTCTCTCTCCCACCCCCCCCCCACCCCACACTTTCCCTGGAGTTCTACACAGGGGTGTACCTATGGAGGCTATTTGGAGACTTAACACACCCCCCCACAAGGCAGCAGCAGTCAGCCCGGGTGGGAGGGCACAGTGGGTGGGGTGGCCGGATCAGACTGGGGCAGGTGCATAGACAGGGGTCGGATGCAGACAGGATTGGTGTTAGATGGGGTTGGGGGGCAGAGGCGGCGTTGGACAGCGGACCGGGGCGGAGAGGAGGAGAAGAGATGCGGTGTTGAACAGGGTTGGGGGGAGAGAGAGGGCACACAGGGTGGCGGGGCTTGCATGCTGTGTGCTGCTCTTTCATCTCCTGAATGGGGAATGGACTTAACAGAAAACTCCAAGCACCTCAGGAAAGGTATTGAATCAATTAACCAAATAATCAATTTTCCGATAGAAATGGTGCCCGCCCATCTCGTTCGGATAATCGAGGTTCCTCTGTATTTAAAATGAATAGAATTCTTTTTCTCAGAAGTAATCCCCCCTCACCTTGCTGAACATTATTCATAACAAACAAATGCATCCAAATAATTGTGTTTAAATTACATTTGTTTCAAACTGTAAATGTTTTACTGCTGTGAATGCTTCAAAAGACAATAAACTCATTCCTGTGATCACTAAAGAGCACTGGATTCACACCCAGTAATACCCAGATTTTAAAAACTCTTATCCTTTTATTGAGATTCCTCTATAGCAATGACTACTTGAGAGAACTTTTGGTCTTGTATCCATCCCCAATTTCTTCTGTTTCTATAGTGGAGGTTGGACCTTCAGCTGCTATGCCACTACATTCCCTAAACCTCTCCATCCTTGGAGATGGACTTATGGTCAAAGGTCAAGATTAGTGTGGTGCTGGAAAAGCATAGCAGTCAGGGAGTATCCGAGGAGCCGGAAAATCGACGTTTCAGGCAAAAGCCCTTCTTTAGGAAGATGATTTTCCTGCTTCTCGGATGCTGCCTGACCTGCTGTGCTTTTCCAGCACCATTTTCATCTTGACTCTCATCTCCAGTACTCACTTTCGCCTTATGGTCTTTTTCTTTGCAAATTTCTCCATGAAGGATAGGTGACACAGAATGGTCCAACTACTTAAAGTGTTCCACAGCAATGAGGCCGGACACATCCTTCACAACACTGAGAACAAGTAGAACCTCAGTACAAAGTGAAACTTAGTTCTTGCACGCCAAGATTCTACTCTCAGCTTGATGCAGCCATATCAAAAGGTGGCTATGAGGATGTGGGTGGCGTTGGTTACATTCTTTCCCACCTTATCACAAGTTTTGTACATCGTGTCACTGTGGACATGGGCTATCCTAGACCTCCAGATGAAGTGGAAAATGGCTCCAGTGACCGCAATGGCACAGGCTCTGGAAATGGGCAAGACCTGCACCACATACAACAGAATGCCTCACACCTGATGACCAGGTTTTTACCACAATGAAGAGAGAGCAATACTGTCAATATTTCAGTTTCCGCCTCATCTTGGCGATAGCTCTTCCCAAGGTTTTGCATACACCTTGGCCCCTCTGAATTATATTCCCAGCACCTTCTGGTAGTCTGTCCAGATGGCAAAGGGGATATTGGATTGATTGGCCCAGTTCCTAAAGAACATGGCCTTGCTCTTGCCTCGGCTCCCAAGGCCAGTTTGAACTGGTAGCAGATGCTCATGACTCTGCGTAATGACAGCTGATCCGAGCAGAAAATGATGACGTCATCCATGTACAAAGAGGTTTTGACCTGCAGGCCTCTGCTGATTAAAACAGTTACCCCATTCAGGCTCGCATCCTTCCTGATGGACTCAGCAAAAGGCTCTACACACAAACAAGGGAGGAGAGTGGGCAGTCCTGCCTGAGTCCAGATCTCATCAGGAAGCTGATTCCTACCCATTAACTGAGAATGCACTAATGACGTTGGTATAGGCAGTCGTATCCAATTGTGGATTCCCTTCCCAAAGCCCATTTTGGAGAGCATATCCCACAGGTATGTGTGCGATATCCTATCGAAGACTTTCTCCCGGTCCAGGCTGATGAAGCAGGCATCCATCCCATCTTGTACGTAAGTGATTATATCCCTGAGGAGTGTGAGACTCTCAAAGATTGTCCTGTCCGGTATAGCACAGGTTTGGTCTGGGTGAATCACCAATCCTAGAGCAGACCTGACGGAGTTGGCAATGACCTTAGACAGGATGTTGTAATCCACATTCAGCAGTGAAATTAGCTGTCAATTTCTAAATTCCTCCCTCTTTCCCAGTCCACTTGTAGATGCGGATGATGGTACCTTTCCTAATGTATTTGCACACACTATCTGATAGAAGCATATTCATGCACCTTCAGCAGACTCTGGCCAAACAAGTCCCATGGAGCTGAATACAATTCAGCCAGTAAGCTGTTGCTTCCAAGGACCTTGGTCAGCTCATCCAGAGAGAACAGCTGGTCTGGCCTCTTCTGTACACTGTCATCTAGCACCTCTGTGATAAACTTAAATGAAAACAGACTGATTAGCAAGGTTAGATCTCATGGAATACAGGGAGAACTAGCCAATTTGGATACAGAACTGGCTCAAAGGTAGAAGACAGAGGGTGGTTTTTCAGACTGGAGGCCTGTGACCAGTGGAGTGCCACAAGGATCGGTGCTGGGTCCTCTACTTTTCGTCATTTACATAAATGATTTGGATGCGAGCATAAGAGGTACAGTTAGTAAGTTTGCAGATGACACCAAAATTGGAGGTGCAGTGGACAGCGAAGAGGGTTACCTCAGATTACAATGGGATCTTGACCAGATGGGCCGATGGGCTGAGAAGTGGCAGATGGAGTTTAATTCAGAAAAGTGCGAGGTGCTGCATTTTGGGAAAGCAAATCTTAGCAGGACTTATACACTTAATGGTAAGGTCCTAGGGAGTGTTGCTGAACAAAGAGACCTTGGAGTGCAGGTTCAAAGCTCCTTGAAAGTGGAGTCACAGGTAGATAGGATAGTGAAGGCGGCGTTTGGTATGCTTTCCTTTATTGGTCAGAGTATTGAGTACAGGAGTTGGGGGGTCATGTTGCAGCTGTACAGGACATTGGTTAGGCCATTTTGGAATATTGCATGCAATTCTGGTCTCCTTCCTATCAGAAAGATGTTGTGAAACTTGAAAGGGTTCAGAAAAGATTTACAAGGATGTTGCCAGGGTTGGAGAATTTGAGCTATAGGGAGAGGCTGAACAGGCTGGGGCTGTTTTCCCTGGAACGTCGGAGGCTGAGGGGTGACCTTATAGAGGTTTACAAAATTATATAGGGGCATGGATAGGATAAATAGACAAAGTCTTTTCCCTGGGGTCAGGGAGACCAGAACTAGACAGCATAGGTTTAGGGTGAGAGGAGAAAGATATAAAAGAGACCTAAGGGGCAACTTTTTGAAGCAGAGAATGGTACGTGTATGGAATGAGCTGCCAGAGGATGTGCTGGAGGCTGGTACAATTGCAACATTTAAGAGGCATTTGGATGGGTATATGAATAGGAAGGGTTTGGAGGAATATGGGCCAGGTGCTGACAGGTGGGACTAGACTGGGTTGGGATATCCAGTCGGCATGGATGGGTTGGACCGAAGGGTCTGTTTCCATGCTCTATGACAACTACGTAGCTATGAAAGCTGAGGTAGCTCAAGTGAAGTGGGATATAATGCTAGAGGAAGAATCAATAGAGACAGGGTGGCTGACAGCAAAGGCAATATTTCAGAATACATACATTCCTATTATAAAGGAAAATTGTAAAGTGAGAACCTAGCACCCGTGGTTAGTTTAAGAAATTAAGAAAAGCATTAAAATTAAGACAAAAAAAGCACATAACTGCACAGACTTTCTAACAGGTCACATACTTGGCTAGAATACAAAAATGGCACAGAAGGACTAAAAAATTAATCAACAGAAAGAAACAAGGGTATAAGAGGAAGCTAACTCTAAATGCAAAAACAAATAGCCAAAGTTCTGACAAGTATTTAAAAAGAAAAGAAGTGAAGTTGAGTGATCACCCTCTAGAGCTGAAAATGTGTTGCTGGAAAAGCGCAGCAGGTCAGGCAGCATCCAGGGAACAGGAGAATCGACATTCCTGAAGAAGGGCTTATGCCCGAAACGTCGATTCTCCTGTTCCCTGGATGCTGCCTGACCTGCTGCGCTTTTCCAGCAACACATTTTCAGCTCTGATCTCCAGCATCTGCAGACCTCACTTTCTCCTCAAAGATGATCACCCTCTAGAAACAAACTGGGGAGTTCATAAATGATACGTTAAAAAGAGTAGATGAAAGCAATAAAATAATTGGTTCCTGTCTTCGCTACAGAGGAGACAAAAAAAAAAGATCAGTAGTATTTGTAAATCAGGACGTGAAAGTAAGAGAGGAACTTAGGAAAATCACAATCACAAGGGAAGTGGTACAAACCAAACTGATGAAGTTGTGGATTGACAGGTCTGGGTCTAAATGGATATCATAATTAGGTCTTAAAAGGGTGGCCAATGAGGTAAAATGAATTGGTCCAAGTTTTCTAAAATTCTTTGGATTCTGGAAGGGTTCCGTCAGGCAGCAAAGTAGCAATTTTTCTATTTGAGAAGGGCAAGAGGCAGAATAACTGATCCTATATGTCAGTTAGCTCTATATCTGTCATGAGGATGATATTCAAGAGGTTACAGTTGGACACTTAGGAAATCTCAATAACTGGGAAACTTTTAACTTTGTGAAAGGGAAATCATGTTTAACCAAATTGTTGAAGCTCCAAGAAAGAGGAATGTGCGCAGTGGAAAACGGGGAGCCTGTCGGCATACGAACTTGGATTTCCAGATAAAAAGTTACAGTACAAAGTAGGAATTTATGGTGTTGGAAGTATTATGAACAATGGTGTAAGGATGGCTGGCAGAAAACAGTATGCTTAAATAGGTCTTTTTCAGATTGACAGTATGCGATGTGTGCAGCTCTGTAGGAGTCTGTGCTCGGGCGTCAGCTTATCACAATTTATATCAGCTGCTGAGATAACAGAGTGAAGGCATGACTGCTAAATTTTATAATAACCTGAAGATGGGTAATTTGGCAGATGCAGTATAATATGAGAAAATGTGAAGTTGTTCACTTTGACATAAAGAATTAAAATGCAGACTATAACTTAAATAGAGATCAGCTGCAGAATTCCGAGGTATAGAAAGATCTAGGTGTTCAAGTGCAGGAGTTGCTCATGATTAATGAGCAATTAATTATGGAGGCTACTGGAAGGCTATTGTTTACTACAAATGCAATTGAAAATAGAAGTAACAATGGCTCAGTTAGAGTCATACAGCATAGAAAAAGACCTTCGACCCAACTAGTCCATGCCTGCTATAATCCCAAACCAAACTTGCCTGCACTTGGCTCATATCCCTGAAAATGTTTCTTATTCATGTACTTATCCAAATGCTTTTTAAATGTTGTAACTGTACACATACCCACCACTTTCTCTGGTAGTTCAGTCCACACACAAACAACTCTAAAAAAAATTGCCCATTATATCTTTTTTAAAATCTTTCTCCTCCTCACCTGACAAATATGGCCCCTACTCTTGAAATTCTCCACCCTAGGGGAAAGACACCTGCCACTCACCTTATTTATACCCCTCATTATTTTATTAACCTCTATAAAGGTTACCCCACAACCTCCTATGCTCCAGTGAAAGAAGTCCCAGTCTATCCAGCCTCTTTTTATAACTCAAACCCTCCATTCCTGACATCCTGGTAAATCTCTTCTGAACTCTCTCCAGCTTAATAATATCCTCCCAACAACAGGGAGTCCAGGACTGAATACAGTACTCCAAAAGAGACCTCACCAATATTCTGGACAACCTCAATATAACATCCCAACTCCTATACTCAAAGATCTGAGCAATGCAGGCAAGCGTGGAAAACCCCTTCTTAACCACCCTATCTATATGTGACGCAAACTTCAAAAAATTATGTACTTGAATGCCTAGGTCTCTCTGTTCCAAAACACCACCCAGGGCCCTCCATTAATTTTATAAGGCCTGCCCTTGTTTGTTGCACCAAAATGCAATACCTCACATTAAACTCCACTTGACAGTCTTCAGCCCATTGGCCCAATTGATAACCACCTTCATTGCCCACTATCCCACCAACCTTGGTGTCGTATGCAAACGAACTAACCATGCCGTCTATATTCTCATCTAAATTATTTATATATTTTATTTATCATTTATATATATGGGGCATTGGTGAGACCACAGCTGAAGAACTGTGTACACTTTTGGTCTCCTTATTTAAGAATGTAAGTAAATGCATTGGAAGTGATTCAGAGAAAATTTACTAGATTGATACTTGGAAAGGGTATTTATCTTGCTTCCACTGATATAGGAGAGTGAGGAATCATTTCCAACAACTGTATAAGATCCCGAATTATCGAAGTTAAAAGTCATACATCACCAGGTTATAGTGCAACAAGTTTATTTTCAAGTACAGAAAATGTGTAAATGCCTGATTCAGCTGCACTACTCAAAAGGTAGAGCAAAACATCATCCGGTCACAATGCAATGCCATCCATGCTCTCAAAACCAATCACAACCGAAAGCTTGTACCTCCAAATAAACCTGATGAACAATAAACTGGTGTTGTGTGATTATTACTTTGTCCACCCCAGTCCAACACTGGCACCTCCATATCTGAATTATCTTGACAAGGTGGATGTGGAAAGGGTGTTTCCTCTCACTGGTGAGTTCAAAACTAAGGGATATTGTTGTAAAATTAGTGGCCACATTTTGAGAACAGAAATAATGAGAATAATTTTCAGTGCATTTTTGTGCAACTTTGGAATTTCCTGTTTCAGAAGACTGTGCAAGTGGGAAAATTGAACATTTTTAAGGCCCAAGATAGATTCTTGTTAGGCAATGAAATTGAAGGTTATCCAGAGGAGGTAGGAATGGAATTCAAAACAAAACCATCAGCCATGATCTTAATGAATTAGGAGTAAGTTCAAGATTCCGAATTCATATGTTTATATGTAACTAATCAGAGTTGAGAAAGCTGATGTCAAATCAATTCAAGCACCTGATATGAAGTCCTCTAAAAAGCAACAATGGAGCAGTCCAAGGTCCAGACTGTTTGACTGGATTGTCACAAGTGGTTATCACACTGCTGAGAGAACTGAAAATAGCAATATGAAGGAAGTTTGCTGCTTTAAGTTCAACATATACTTGTTCATCTCTTTGGCTTTCAAGCGCAATGTCACAAAATACAGCAATAATAAACTATACACTTACCTTGCCTGGATCATCCTTGGACCGAGGCACTTTCAGGAAACATTTATTTAATGATAAATTGTGTCGAATGGAGTTCTGTAAGAAAACACAAAGATCAATGTTTAAAAATAAAATCAAATACCAAGTGAAATAATAGTAGACAAATATTGCAATAGGTAATTCAATAGCTCAACCTAAAATAAAAACACTGATACAAGAAGTCATAGTTTACTAGCAGTG